>NC_143579.1:239553250-239748250 GCF_048544385.1 Mastigoproctus giganteus | reverse complement strand
CCTAGTAAATTTATTGGAAACAAAGGTTTAGATAAAGGATGAGATTTTCATGTGGAATGTAGAGAATAAAGGATTTTATCCCTACAAGAATAGCTTCACTGGTAGAATCCAAGCAAGCATTAGGCTATATTTATAATAAGAAGATTTAAAACAGTAATTCAACTGAGGAAAAGAGGGGTAGAAATCATTGAATGCATTCCATTTTGCATTCTTTTAATGCCAAATCACTTTGGCAGTGTATTTCATCATAAAGTTTTGATCTTTGTTCCTACAGTACTACTAATATTAACCATGTTGTGTTGGTGAGGAAGAGATCAAGAATATCGTTAGTATGGTCTTGTGTTCTGGTAGGTAGATGAACAGGTTGTGTAGGATCATTAGTAATTTCAAAAACAGACCAACTGGGTCTGTATAACTAGAAAACTGAAACAACCTATAATTGTGAACATTAAAATTATCTCTCTGTTCGGAAAATTAGATTGAAAAAAGTCAGAGTTAAGAGTGATTAGTAGCATTGGGAAAACAAAGGCAACAGATGAGTATGACAGAATGTGATAAAGAAATTTCAAGTCAGAGAAGGACATCAAACAGAGAAGATTCTAAATAAGAAGTGTTTGGCAAGGAATATCAGAGCAGGCATATGTATAGTCCCACATACTGAAGGGAAAGAATCATAGCACAAATAATTAGTGCAGCTGAGGAAACTGATAAGATTCTGTCTGAAAAAGTAAGTGGTAATCAAAAGGATCATTGAGCTTGGAATTGATTTGAATTATGTGTGCATAAGGGGTAAAACAGTGTACAGAATTAACCATTTTCAAAATTTAATGTGTTTATACAAATATTTTTTAACACTAGATGCCAAGATCTTAAGTTATTATTCTTAATTTTTTGTAAAAATGTCACTGATTTTATTCAACAGATTTTCATTGCGTCTTTTAGAGTGCTACGTAAAAAATAATTGAATAAATGCAATTACAAAAAAAATTAGTAATTTCAGAAAAGAATGGATGCTCTTTAAATGTAATAAAATGTGTACAATACCTAACTTGTTTGTCTTTCTTTCCCTTATTTTGTGATATGTTTTGGGAATAAGATTTATCTTTGAATAGATCCCTTATTTCATATTACAAATGAGGGTGAGAATTTTCATACATATGTCACAAAGGAGGTTAGGCAAAGGCAGATTATGAGAAATCTTTAGAAAAGGATGCAAAGAAAAACAGCAAAGACTTCTTTACTTATATAAACTGTAAAAGGAAGTGGGTGAATCAAATTGGTCTGCTTGATATTGATGTATTGACTGTAGATGGTCCTGCTCAGATAGCTGCCAAACTGAATGAGTATTTTGCATTTAAATTCAAACATGAGGAATTCTATAGGGAAGTGGAGAACAGAAGCTTATTAAACTCTAACAGGGAGCTTAATGATTTTCTAATAACTGACAGCAAAGTGGAGGAGAAATTGCTGAAGTTAAACATAAGAAAGGCATTGGAGCAGATGGGATCCATACAGTTATATTAAAGGAGGTGGCAAAGGAAGTAAGCAAATCCTTAGCCATAATTATGAGAGCATCGTTGGACTTAGGGAAGGTCCTCGTGGACTGCAGATGTACAAATGTATCTCCAATTCACAAAGGGGGATCAAAGGGTGACACGAGCAATTACAGACCTGTTAGTTTAACTTCTGTTCTGGGGAAAATGATAGTCACTGGTTAAAGAAGCATTGCAGGATCATCTAGACAAGACTGCAGTAATAATTAGACAGCATGGGTTTGTTAAAGGGAAGTCTTGTCTGACCAATTTAATGGGATACTATGATGTGGTCACAAAGCAATTGGATGCAAAAAATAATTTTGATATCATATACTTGGATTTCAGGAAAGCTTTTGATACTGTTGCACATGGAAGAGTGCTGTACAAATTGGAGTGGTATGGCATTAAGGACAAGTTGCTACAATGGATAAAAGGATGGTTGAGTGGGTGACAACAGAGAGTGGTAATTAATGGACACTGCTCTTCGTGGACAAATGTTATTAGTGGAGTTTCCCAGGGTTCAGTTTTGGGTCCATTGTTTTTTTCTGTATTCATTAATGATATTGATGATGTCCACATTTGCAGACGATATGAAGGTCGGCAGGGTTGTTAATGACACTAATGACAGTACACTGCTGCAACAGGATCTAGAAATATTGGGCAGGTAGGCTGAGAAGTGGCAACTGAAGTTTAACAGTAACCTAAGAGAAATGTACCAACCGTGTAGTGTTACACTCAGGGTAGTGGAGAATGAAAGGGACCTGGGGTAATCGTGCAGTCAGATATGAAATTTTCTGAGCAATGCAGACAGGCTGCCAGAGCAGGTCATGGGGTCTTATCAATGATATAAAGGAACTTTGCTAGCAGGGATAAGGAGGTGTTTATCCCCTTGTATAAGGCAATGGACTGCATACAGATCTGGAAGCCACATTATAGGAAGAATGTAGAGTTACTAGAATACGTACAGTGAAGCGCAACACGACTGGTAAGAGGAACAAAGGGGTGTGCTTACGAAAAAAGTCTTTAAGGTCTGCAAATTGCAGCGTTTGTAGACTAGTCAACTGCAAGATGATCTGATTGAGGAAGGCCTTGAATGGATTGAGCAAGCTGAATGCTGATGGGATTCTTCCTCATGCTCAGAGTACAAACCTGAGGGAGCATAAACTGAAAATGAGGAAAGACAGTTGTTGAATAGATGGCGGAAATTTCCCTTTAGACAGCAGGTAGTTGATTGCTGGAACAAACTTCCATGTATCATTGTGGAAGTTGATAGCTTAAATAAATTCAAGGAAGAAGTGGACAAACTTTTGGAATGAATGAACGAGTGAAATGGGATGATTCTGTTTTTTTTTTTTTTTTTCTTTGGCTGATGCTGTATAAGCTTGCATCATATGCATCTAATAATGTGGTGTTGATGTGTGGTGGTCAAAAAAAAAAAAAAAAAAAAATTGAATATTTATGATTACATTTTTTAAAATTTTTAATGAAGAAATGCATAACTAACACTAGCTTGCACAAAGCTTTAGTGACCAAATATAGTTAATTATAAATCATAAATCTATTGAAAAAGCAAAGAGTGATGTGAACAGGTAGGAATATCTCAGCAAAGTTCAGAGTAAAAGACTAAGCCCAAAAACGGAGGGAGGATTCACATTACTGCCATTGTCCTTTTCTTAGTCTGTTTTTATCCCCCCCCCCACCATTTCTTTGTATGCATAACACTGTGCTGCCACTTTATTAGGTACACCTACCTAGTAGCGTGTTGAGCCTCCTTTAGCCTTCAAAACAGCCTGAATTTCTCTAGGCATGGACTGAACAAAATGCTGAAAACATGCAGGAATGGAGTACCATGCAGACATGAGTGTGTCACGCAGTTCCTTGAGATTCAATGGAGGTGTAGGCCTGCAGCGAACAGCCCTTTCCGGCTCATCCCAAAGATGTTCAATAGGATCGAGATCCGTGCACTGAGCTGGCCACTGCAGCAAAGAAAAGTCATTGTCCTGTTCCTGGACCCATTCCATAGTGATTTGGGCTTTGTGCACCAGTGCATTATCTTGCTGGAAGTAACCATCTGACTGACGATAAATTGTCAACACGAACGGATGCACTTGGTCAGCAACGATGTTTAGGTATGATGTGGCATTCAGATGTGAATCTATGGGTATCAATGGACCTAACATGTGCCAAGAAAACATTCCCTACACCATAACACTGCCCTCACTACCACCTTGCACAGTAGTTGGCAGACATGATGGGTCCATGGATTCATGTTGTTTTCGCCAAATTCTGAGCCTTCCATCAACATGATGCACCAGGAACTTCGACTCCTCAGATCAAGCAACTGTTTTTCAATCCTCGATAGTAGTCCAGTGCTGGTGTTGCTGTGCCCACAGGAGGCGTGCTCTCTTGTCCTTCACTGATAACAAAGGTACACAATGTGGCCTTCTGCTGTTGTAGCCCATTCACGACAAAGTGCGGCTAGTAGTCTGTTGTGATATTTTGTTCTGCGCACCAAGGTTGTATGTGATATGTGACATTGTGGCCAGTCTGTTTGCTTGCGCAATTCTAGCCATCCCTCTCTGATCATCAACAAGCGATTTTCTTTCACAGGAGTGCTGTTGAGAGGATGTTTTCTGTTCGTTGCACTATTCTTGATACACCGTTGAAAACGGAGTGCGTGAAAAGTTCAGGAGAACTACCATTTCAGAAATTGTGTGCATGGCAGGGGTGTACCTAATAAAGTTGCAGCACAGTGTATTTTGTTTAGATCTTTGATGTGATATTTCTGAAACACTGGCTTTTTTTTTTCTTCATTTTGCTATTTAAATTGCTGACTTACATATGGCTACATATATACATATTTATAATTATTGATAAAAAAGTAAAGAAAGAAAGTTAAAATGACAATAACTGTAACTAATATGTAAATAATATTTGAGTCAAAGCAGTTGCAAGCAATCATGCAATACACCCATAATGTCTATAATATTAAGGATAATATAAAGAACCATTAGAATAAGCAAATCAGTCCAATAATAATACCATCAGGGACCTAAGAAAACGCAAAAAAAAAAAAAAAAATTTATTATCGCTTTTTACCAACAATCTAGATGACTTCAACTGGGGCCAACCGCCCAGAATGAAGGCAAAAAGCGACAAGAGGTTCTCTGTTTCTGTGATGATCAATATATGCTAAGTAATTTAAATCTAAACCAAATATACACAGTATAGGCTGAATGTAAATCGAATATAAATAAATGGAAAGATGATAATAAAAGTTAAGAAAATTTAGAAATATTAGAATCAAAAGTAAGAAATATAAGTAAAATATAAATGTAAGCATATATTAATCAATGTTGACCCGACAGAGAACGTAATTTAATGATTAAAATAAGATTAAATATATAATACATACTACATATTGACCGTATCTAGGACATAATGTAATAGTCGTCAAAATAATGTGGTGCCCCCTATGTGATGGATACGGTAAAAATAAATAATTAAATTAACGCATAGAGAAACATGCAGATAGTAAGAAGAAAAACTAAAGGAGTAGGAATAATAGAACCTGAACTCCACAAAGGTGAAAAATAGTGGTATAGATAAGAAATAGTTTCTCCTATGTCCTTGGATTGCCCTAATAATTTCGGAGAAATAAAAATAAAGAGTGTAGGACAGTTTAAAGACATTACAAGATATAAGTTGTGGCTCGGGTATGCCCAGGATCGCAAACCCGTTCCTATAGTAGGACCCTTTTTTTTGTGTTTTCTTAGGTCCCTGATGGTATTATTATTGGATTGATTTGCTTATTCTAATGGTTCTTTATATTATCCTTAATATTATATATATATACACACACACACACACACACACACACACACACACACACACACACACACACACACACACACACACACACAAATAATCTTTATTTACAGAAAAAATATGTGCTGAAATCTTTAGCCTTCATAACAACCTCTAGTCTCTATGGAACACCCTTCCAGTTCTTTGTTAATATCCTCCAATATTTTCTGCCATTTGGCCTTCACTGCAGCAAGTAGTTTAGCTCTTTTTTTGGGCAGTCTTCTCTCTCTCTCTCTCTCTCTCTCTCTCTCTCTCTCTCTCTCTCTCTCTCTCTCTCTCTCTCTCTCTCTCTCTCTCTCTCTCTCTCTCATGCACCTGATGATCCTTTATCCCAGAGGTTCTTTGTAGGATTGAGGTCAGGGCTGTGGTCTGGCCAGTCAGACTTTTTAGCACTCTGTCACAATGTGAGCAGGTATAACATGAGTGTCCTGCTGATAGAGGTATGGGTCTTCCCCAACATGCTGCCACAATATTGGTAATGCGGCAGACTTGAAAAGGGCCACGGCCCCACCGGTGGAACCACTTATCTAGGATGTCTAGAGAACCTTAGCATTCATAATTTTGTCCAATGGTCCCAAGCCAAACCACAAAAATGGCTCCAGACCAACTGCTTCTGCCAAACTTCATTGTTGGGATGATACAGTCTAGCGGATGGTTTTCTCCAGCATTTGTTACACCCAGGCATAACCGTCAGATTAGTAGACCATGTATCATGACTTATCACTCCAAAGCACAACTTCCATACACCAAGCTAGATTATATCTGACACTGGTCAGGTTGAATTAGTGGCTTGTGGATGGCTGCACCGCACTGTATGGTAACCCATATCATGCAGCATCCTGTGCACTGTACTGGTGCTTACGTGTGTTCCAGTTGTCTCATTGAGGGCCAGTGTGTGTTGCATTAATATTGACCTTTGTTCTGAGGAGAATATTCTTTGCTGTGCCCTCCTTTCGTGTTCTGTTAGCTGCACAGGTTTTTCTGGGTTGTTTTCTGAGGTTTCAGCACAGTCCTCTTCCATTTGCAGATTGCATCACTAATTGGAAATTAATGAAGTAATGAGCAATGTGAAGTAATGAAGATTACATCCCATGCAAGGTTAAGACCTTGCATGGGGTGTAATCTTCCTTCAGTTTCTTAGAGAATTGTAGCTTATTCTCAGATGTTTCATGGTACTTCCTGTACCACTTCTTCGGTGAACTCTTGTAATGACATCCTTATGGCATCATCAGTACACCAATGAAGTACAAGAAGTACCACGGAACAATCTATAAGAATAATCTATAATTCTTTAAAAAATTAAAGGTAGATTACACTTCACACAGATTTAAGTGTTCATTATTCAGCAATTTCCAGTTATTGATATCTGTGCATCATGCTGCTAAAAGAATATTTAACATCGCTAACTGTTGACATAAGGATCTTCAGTAACATCCTATTATCATTCCATTGAAGTGGTCATACAACTTATGATCACGGAATCTTTCATTCACCAGGTGTGCTGCTGTCTCCTCAAAGACCTACAAGAATATTTATAGTTATGTCTGACAAGTGGCACTACTTGTGTAGGATGACCTGCTATCAATTGAGGGGGTGTCCAGATATTAATAGTAGGACAGTGTATATGCACGAGTACTTATCATCATCTGTCTGCACATAGTAACTTTATTCCCATTGGATGGATTTTTGGAAATTTTATTTTTGGGTCTCTCTCTCTCTCTCTCTCTCTCTCTCTCTCTCTCTCTCTCTCTCTCTCTCTCTCTTTTTTTTTTTTTTTTTTTTTTTTGAAAGATAAGTCCAGCCATCAAAATTTTATTTAATTAACAATTGGAACTGAAAGTGAGAATGTTAATTATTATTTCTTATTTTCATCCTTGTCACCTAGGTTATCCATATGCCATTTATTGTAGAATCACTGGATACCATGTTTGTTGCCATGTGCTGATTGGAGGAATGAATGGACAATATGGCAAATGCACAGAAATGAAATGTGCTTGGTTTGCACATTTCTGCAAAAGTTCATCTAATGTAATGTCAACAAATATCTTCTTTCATCTTCTCAACCTCCAACCCAAGCATGGTACTAAGTACTTTAGGTTCTAATACCTCTTGTGTTTGGGGTTTTTGTAAAAAAAAAAAAAAAAAAAAAAAAGTCGTTGCCCCTTGTTGCAGCTCATTTTATGAGTTTACTAAATATATACATCACAAATTACTACTATTTGATAATTATATTAATAATTATTTATTAATGCATATTGTAATTAAAATCCAGTTAGAAATAAAGTGCATTATGAAATTGTAGTATCAGGTATATAACTGTCATTTGTTTAATTATGTCACACTCAATTTGTTACAAAATATTACAAAATATAAAGTTGTTAGGTTGTAAGGTGTATTCAGTGAGATGAAAACAATTACTTTTATGTTATTAGTTAATCAGTTAGTAATTAATTCATAAGAAGATAATTAGTTACTTACTTTTCACTTCTATTAATAATAGACAAATAAAACATTCAATTAATTTAAGAAATTGAAAATGCCTGAAATGTAATGCGATTTTTTTTTTTTTTTTTTTTTTTTTTATATACACTACCTAACTTGTTTTTTCAGGTTGGGTCTGCAGAGTTCATGGCCCCAGAAGTTGTTGAAGCTTTTATTGGAGAAGCTACAACTTATGACAAGAGATGTGACCTCTGGAGCTTGGGAGTAATTATGTATGTTATGTGGTTATGTATATTTATGCTTCTGAGTACTATTAAATAAAATTGGTTGGAACCCACTTTATTGCATTACAAAATCAATATAAATGTGTCTAATTAATTTTTTTTGTCACAGGATGTTAAAAATCAGGGTCCTTAGTAGTTGCTGTAAAAAATGTTTTCTAAAGAATCAAAAAAATAAAACTTTTCAGTAAAATTAGTCTTGGAAGTTGCTAATGCAAATATGTTTTATAAAGACATAGGGAAGATATCTAGTAATGAAGTTCAGTCATGAAGTTTAATGTCACATGAATAAATTTTCAAAGGGACTTGTTAATGTTAATAACAAATGTTAAAGTGTGTAATCTACAGGTGTTGGTGTGGATCAGCATCTGTAAGTTACATGCTTTCATATTCCATGGGCTAGTTGTTATATTCCATGCTGATTAAGTATGACGACTAATCCACTATACTGGATGTAATGTTCCAGTCTTAAACTCCTCTTAAATTCAGCAACTTCACTTGTTTATTTACACTTTCGAGGTTTTTTTTTTTTTTTTTTGGTAGTTGTTGGCGCATCGGCTTCTGTGGCCATATTGCACCTCCCAAGGTTTTTGCAGTACTTGATCCAAGCCCGAGGCGGGAATCGAACCCGCGACCTTTGGGTTACCGGGCAGGTACTTTACCCACTCGGCTAGCCCGGTCGGCTTTTCGAGGTGTACAGTATACATATCTATATGGGATTGTTGTTACTAATGAAACCTGGGCAAGTTCTTATGGGTTGGAACTGAAGTGAGATTGCTACAGTAAACAGACAGCTTTCACTTTTAGAAGGAGGCTGTGTGATCAGTACTGTCATCATACCAAGACAAACTGTTTGAGGGAATGGACAGGCAACGTGAAAAGGGTTGGTTTTTTTTTTTTTTCTCCCTGGCCTGTAAAAGCTCGCTTTCTTGCATCATTTGTTACTAATTACTAACACATCTTTAAATCAACAAATATCTAAAAGAACTCTTGTAAAGAATCAACATCTAGAAATATATAGTAATATTAATAGCCATATAGTGCAAGGAAGCCCCAGGCTTTTGCTGCACTGGCCAAAAAAAAAACCGAGTCGATAATAAAAACAAATTATTCACCCCCCCCCCCACACAGTTAACTACCCAGTTTACCTTTGAATTTATTCAAACTTATTCAGCCTTTTTTTTTTTTTTTTTTCATTTGTTTTTTTGAATTTGAACTTATTTGAATTTATTCAGCCTTAGCTACCTGTGAAGGCAATCTGTTCCAGAAATCAATGACTCACTGGCTAAAAAAAAAACTTCCTTCAATCTAGTCTAAACCTCTTCTCCTGTAATTTGAATTTGTGTCTCCAAGTTTTGAAATCCTCTAAAACAATGAAAATTCTGCGTTCATTCATTTTGCTAACCCATCTCAGAGTAAGCTTTATAAACCTCAATCAGGTCACCTCTAAGGTGCCTGGTTGCCAAGCTCTGTAGCCCACATAATTGGAGTCTTTCCTCGTATAGTCACCCTTTTTGTTGATCTCACCACGTGAGTTGCTCATCTTTGGACCCTTTCAAGAAACTCAGTCTGTTTTTCTCCGTACTTGAACACAGAACCAAATGTGGTCTTACAATTGCCTTATGCAGTAGGACTATGACCTCCATATCTCTACAGGATAATGTTCAATAAATCATCAATAGGGTATCATGGGCTTTCCTGTCTGCCCGTTTATACTTCTCAGAAAACTTCACATCTGCCTGTGTTATAACCCCTTCCCCCAGATCCCTTTCTTCTACTGTTCAATTCAATACCATCAAGTGTATTATTTATTTTTGGGTTGATTCCCCAAGTGTAAGACCTTGCATTTTGCTGCATTAAAACATAGCTGCCACTTTTCTGACCATTCTTATAGCTTGTTCAAGTAATACTTAAGGAGCAGTGCTTGGTACTGATTGTTAACTACTGTACCAATCTTTGCGTTGTCTGCAAATTTTGACATCGGGGCTTCTACCCCCATCAATGTTGTTTATGAAAATCAGAAACAACAGTGGTCCAAGAACTGATCCTTGGAGGACCCCACTTCTGACTTAATACCAATCTGAAGAATATCTATTAATCACAACCCTCTGCTTCTGCCCTGCAGCCACCCAGCAATGCACCTTAGAATTTTTTCAATAATCCCACCCCTCGACGTGGGCACCTGTACGTGGTGAGGGGACCTCCCAGTGACGCTGCTGGATTTCCAGACTAGCATCACTGGGATCCAACGCCCACAGCCTAGGTTCCGGGCTTACATCAATGGAATCCGGCGTGTTTGCCGTGCGCTGCGACCCGTGGAAATTCGGAAAGGGGGATCCTGGTGGTTGAGGGGCCCAGCTTCAATACACCACTTTGGCCCCTGCTTCGACAAGACGGGTGGTCCTGGAAGGCCCGGCTAGGATCAATCGGCTAGTAGGCTCGCCTGCGAGGGTCAACCGTGTCAATGCCACGCCCCTACCCTCATGGTCCGAGGGACAGGATTCAGGCTGGCGGCGGTGCGGGTATAGTGTCTGGGTAGCCCTGGCGTCCCACTCCCGAGCGCATTTATTGCATGCCGGGTAGTGGGCGTCCCTTTGGGCTCCGTGGTGGGTGGGGAGCCCGGGCACTGAACAACTTAAAAATTTCCATGAATCCTGATAAACTTACTTCTTCAGGGGCCCCAACCCGGTCCCTATCTGAAAACATAGACGGAGAGGCAGATATTATTGCAACAAAGAGGCAGCGAACAGAAATTTCATCAGGGCCTGTTCCAAGATTTTTAATAATTCATTCTACCACAGAAAAACCGATTGGCAAAATGTCGCCCTTCTTCATACAGAAAGGGTTAGATGGGTTAGCAGGTTCACCCAAGTCAGTTAAGAGGCTCCGTTCTGGAGACCTCTTAATCGAAACCAAAACTGACAGGCAATCTGAGCAGCTACTCCGTGCAACATCAATCGGAGGAATACCCATAACAGTAACACCACATAGAACACTAAACTCATCGAGAGGTGTCATTTCGGAATGGGACCTTCTCGACGTAACCGAGGAGGAAATCTGCTTGGAACTGAAACCTCAGGGAGTTATAGCCGTCAAGAGAATTAGTGCGCGTAGGGATGGGAAACTTGTTAAAACCAGGAGTGTTATCCTGACTTTTAACTCTCCCAAACCTCCTGATGAGATTAAAGCTGGCTACATCAACTGTCCAGTGCGTCCATATGTTCCAAACCCTTTACGGTGTTTTAAATGCCAGAAATATGGACATTCTCAAATGGCCTGCCGCGGAGTCCTTGCATGCGCTCGATGCAGTGCAAAGGACCACGAAACAACAGCATGTTCAGCCGCAAAACCCACCTGTATTAATTGTGAAGGCGAACATCCGGCCTATTCACGAGCATGCCAGAGGTGGAAAGAAGAAAAAGAAATTCAACGGCTGAAGGCAGAGCTAAACATATCGTATCAGGAGGCAAGGAAAGCAGTGAAACCTCTCAACATCAAAAAACCTACCTACGCCCAGAAGGTAGCAGGGAGGTGTTCCATTGGAACTCAGACGGACATGTCCATCCCTCCAAAAGAATCATTTACCCCTATCGCACGTTATCTCTTAAGCTCCCAAAAACCTGCACAGAAGGATCAATCAGCTGCCACTCCTATATCAGTACCTCCTAATGCTCCACAAATAACAAAAGCAATCACGAAAGAAAAGATTAAGAAAGGTGAAATACCACCTACAACCCAAGAAAACATGGATGTAGAGCAGAAGGAGGTACAAGAAGACTCACTCTTGGAGCTCTTTGCTGAGGAGGAAATGGACACTGGACAGCGTCCGTACTTCCCCAGGAAGGATAAATCCAGGACTGAAAAAGGTAAGCCCTCAGCACCTCGGAAGCCGCCTGATGGACCCACCAAGCCAAAATAATGGCTAAATTCCTACAGTGGAACTGTCGTGGATTCCGGCAAAACAATGATGACATCAAGGCCCTTCTGCAAAAGCATGAGCCAGTCTGCTTTTGCTTACAAGAGACATACCTGAAGGCAAATGAAAACGCTTCGCTTCGTAACACCACTATCATTCGAAAAGACAGAAGTGAGGATGGACCTGCTCATGGGGGTGTTGCTATAATTCTGGGCAACCATACCCCATATCAAACTATTGCGCTCACCACCAACATAGAAGCGGTAGCGGTTCGCCTTACGGTAGGTTTTTTTAATAACAGTCTGCTCAGTTTATTTACCACCTGGGGCTGATATCTCCCAGACGGACCTTGATGATCTCATTGTGCAGCTGCCTACTCCTGTATTACTCCTGGGCGATTTTAATGGACATAACACCCTGTGGGGTAGTGCAAATGTTAACAGAAGGGGACGTGTTATAGAGCATATGCTCAATGACAATGACCTATCCCTCCTAAATGTGGGAAGTACCACCTTTTTCCACATGCCTACCCGTACGTTCTCTGCTATCGACCTGTCTATATGCTCCCCCTCTCTCCTTCCTTCAATCAACTGGGAGGTAGAGGAGAATCTTTATGGAAGTGATCACTTCCCCGTGATAACCAGCCTACTTAAAGGGATGCCATGCTCACCTTTTAGGTTACCGCGATGGAAGATTGATCAGGCTGACTGGAACACCTTTCAACACCTGGTAGACTTTAACATCAGTACAGTCAGTCGGGAGTCTATCAATGATGCAGTGGCGTACATCACAGAAAGAATTGTCCATGCAGCTGCAGCTACAATTCCGAAAACATCTAACCGGTTTCCACCATTTCCAAAACCTTGGTGGAATACTGAATGCACAGCAGCAAAAAAGGCACAAAATAAAGCTTGGGGGATATTCCGAAGATATCCTACCACAGCCAATCTCTTAGCCTTCAAACGTGCACGCGCGAAAGCGCGATATATTCGTTGTCAGAGCCAAAAGGAATCGTGGGTCCGCTTTACATCCACCATTACCCAGTCAACCAGCAGTAAAGCTATATGGGACAAAATCCGGAAAATGAAGGGTAAATATACATCGCACCCTTCTTCGGTCCTGGAGTATAATGGATGCGTTATTGCAGATCCAATTGCAATAACCAATGTACTTGGGGAGACCTTTTCTGCCATCTCGTCAACATCTGCTTACTCCTCAGAATTTCTGGTCTGGAAAGATAAATGTGAAAAACAGCCAATAAACTTTCATTCAAGAAGGTCTCATCCCTATAACGGGCCCTTTACCACGGAAGAGTTAGAAACAGCTCTAACTCTTACCAAGGCAAGTGCTGCCGGACCAGATCTTATCCATTATGATATGATCAAACATCTGTCTGCAAAATCCATGGACCAACTGCTTTTTCTATATAACAGAATATTTAAAGAAGAGCAGTTTCCGGATTCCTGGCATAAGGCAATCGTGCTTGCCTTTCCTAAACCAGGAAAGGATCCCAAAATCCCAACGAACTACCGTCCTATTGCTCTGACTAGCTGTCTGTGCAAAATTCTGGAGAGAATGGTCAATGCCCGCCTTATCTGGTATTTGGAGGCTAATGGGTTTCTCTCCAGATTTCAGTGCGGCTTCCGTAGGAATAGGTCAACTTTGGACCACTTAATCAGGCTCGAAACTTCCATTCGAGATGCCTTTTTAAAACGGGAACACCTGGTGTCAGTGTTCTTCGATATGGAAAAAGCTTATGACACAACTTGGAGATTTGGAATTTTAAAAGACCTCTACAGCATCGGCCTTAGAGGTAATCTCCCCAATTTTATTAAAAACTTTTTATGTCACCGTTCTTTCCAAGTCCGTGTAGGATCTACTCTCTCTCTCTCGCTCTTTTATCCAAGAGGAGGGAGTACCTCAAGGATCCGTTTTAAGTGTTACGCTTTTTGCCATTAAAGTGAATTCCGTCACAGAACAACTTCCTCCAACTGTAAACTGTGCCCTCTATGTTGACGATTTTAGCATATTCTGTCATTCCTGCAACATGAGGGTAATTGAGAGGCAACTGCAACGTACCATTGACCATTTGAACTCATGGGCAACGAATAATGGGTTCAGGTTCTCTGCACAAAAGACTGTCTGCATGCATTTTTGCAGAAAGCGCAATCTTCACCCTGAACCTGAACTGAGGCTTGGACAAAATGCGATCCCAGTAGTACCTGAGACTAGATTTTTGGGGCTTATATTCGATAAAAAGCTGACCTTTCTGGAACACATCCGTCAACTACGTGCGAAGTGCACGAGAGGTTTGAACATCCTACGTGCAATCTCCTCACATTCCTGGGGCGCTGACCAATATACCCTTTTGCGCCTCTATCGTGCACTCGTACGATCTAAGTTAGATTACGGGTGCCAGGTATACGCATCCTCTAGACTCAGCGTACTCCGATGGCTGGATCCCATCCACCATCAGGCTATCTGTATTGCCACAGGAGCATTTCGAACTTCTCCTGTCCATAGCCTCTATGTCGAAGCGAATGAGCCCTCGTTATCGCTTCGCAGGAAACAGTTGTCTCTACAGTATGCTTTGAAACTGAAATCCCTGCCAGACCATCCGACGTGGACATCCGTTTTTGAGCCACGTTGGGAAAATCTGTATAACATTCGCCAGACTGCCAATCAACCATTCGGTATTCGTATCCAAAGGCTTCTCAACGATTTGAACATCACATTAGACAATGTTGCCCCATCACCAGGGCAACCTTTTCCACCCTGGCATGCTCGTGTCCCAAACTGCAACTTCTCCCTTAACAACTGGAGAAAGGACAATACTTCGTCCACCGTCTACCTGCAGCTCTTTTTAGCTGATCGCTCTGAACATGCTGACTTCTTGCCCATCTACACAGATGGCTCGAGGTCAGAAATGTCTGTTGGATCTGCAGCTGTTTTCCCAGATACCACAGTATCTGAGCAGATCTCCAACGAATGCAGTGTGTTCACTGCAGAGCTGCATGCGGTTGAGCTAGCCTTAGATCGCATACGAACCACCCACCACAAAAAATATATTATATATACCGATTCTCTGAGTTCATTGCAGGCTTTATCATCGATGAGGTTCAACCCTCATCCTGTCCTCACTCGGATACAGCAGAAGCTGCACTTCCTTTTACAATCTCGATTTGATGTTCGTTTCTGCTGGATCCCAGGCCACATTGGGATCTCAGGAAATGATTTGGCAGACACTGCAGCCAAATCAGCAAACCTATTTAACTCTTGCCTGTTAGTCCCCTATACAGACTACAGGTCGGTAATTCGAAAGAAACTGGTATCCCAATGGCAACACTCATGGCATGGACAGATTACAAACAAGTTATACGAGATTAAGCCTGTAATTGAACATTGGCAGTCTAGTCTGTGCAGGAACCGAAAAGAGGAAGTTGTTCTATCTCGACTCCGCATAGGACATTGTCACTTGACACACTGCTATTTGCTGAGGGCAGACGATCGTCCTATGTGCAGAAATTGTGACACCATTTTAACAGTCCGTCATATTTTAATTGAATGTCCGTCCTTTTATAATGACCGCCGTTTATGTTTTAGCCATCTGTCTGAACCTTATACACTCAGACAGGTTTTATCGGACAATGACAACGTGTCAGCTATTTTTAAGTTTTTACAACTTATTAATCTAAATAATTCTATTTAAAATATTTTTATCGTTTTATGCTATATGAACAATTTATATCGTATATTATTTTACAATAATATACAAATAATTTTAATATTATAGTTTTATATTCTACATCCTTTTGACTTGGCGCATTATAGCCTTAGATGCTAATGCGCCATAAAACCCTAAAACAAACAAACAAACAAACAATAATCCCAACATGTTCCAGCTTATACAGTAACCTCTCATGAGAGACTGAGTCAAATGCCTTGATAAAATCCATATAAATTGAAATTGTTCCCTACATCCAGTTCACGAGTAACTGTGTCAAAATAGCCTACTAAGTTAGCTCTTGACTTTTTAAGGAGTCCTTATGTGCTGTAATGTAATAACTAGATCGTATGTATAGCTTAGCTTAATTTTCAGCTAAGTTAGTTAAATTAAAGTTAGTTAACTAAGTTAGTTAGGAAATTTAACTTAACTAAGTTAGTTAAGTTAAATTTCCTACTAAGTTAGTTAAACATGATTTTCCCTTTAAACTTTTTGTTAAGGGACATTTAGAAAGATATGGCATTGCACTCTTAATCATTGCTTCTAAAATAAATACAGGTGAGCAAAATGGAAATACACACAAATGATTTTTAGAGAAAAGCATAATGCATGGTACCTGTTACAAATGTGGAAACAACAGTCCCTGGGGATTGGTATATAAACTGTGGCAACATATGACACCCTGCTGGAGATGTTGCGTATTCAATTCAGGAAGGACAACTCGTACTTGGGAGAAAAGTATAACACTAAAATTGGATCATTTGGTGCAAGATTTGACCATCACAATGAGACTGAAACTAATATTTCAGCGTACGAAGATATAATGTTGCTTAATGAGAACTACTCTGGCATAGGAAATGAGCCCCAATTTCAAAGAGAAGAGTTGGAGATGGCAATTCATAAAATAAAAATAACAGATGTTTGGCATGGATCTGGTTGAGGATGAAATAAATAAGAGAGGTTTTCGTGTGATGCCATCATATCTGCTTATTATATATAATGCCTGCTCGAGAGTTGGGATTTTTTCAGGTATTTGGAAAGAGGCATTTTTGAAAATAATTTTGAAATTTCCATTGAAGCCTCAAGAATTGGCGGATTCATATCGTCCGATAGCATTGCTGAGCAGATTGGGGGAAATCGATGAATATATGTTGGCTGTCTGAATAATGAGATGAGATATGTCTGCAACAATAGCATCCTGTTGTATGCACAATACCATTTCAAGGCAAAGGAAGGGATGATGATGTGCTTAGGCAGCTAGTGACTATAGTGTAGACTGTAGTGTCTAGGTATCTTTATTGATTTTGCAGGAGCATTTGATACCGTTGTATCAAATGCTCCTGCAATTGATCATGATGCTCCTGCAAACTGGCAAAGTGTCTTAATGGTGTTATGCGAGGCTAAATGTTCCCCTCAAATTTATTCAGTAATCAAGGATTGCTTCAACAACAGGAAAGTCACTGCTAAGTCTGCTTCTGGGTCAGTTATTAGAATTATAGGGGATGTCCACAAGGATCTGTATTTGGGCCTGTGATGTGGAATCTAATCTTAAATAATGCTGAAATGCAACTACATCACTATAAATATGATAGCATATGCTGACAACCTGGTTATGTTAGTAGAGGGTGACTCTCGATCACAACTGGAAAAGCATTCTAATTTTGTTTAATCAGAATTCGTGCGATATGCACAGACTTGAAGTTTCAAAAACAAAGATTAAAACCTTATTACTCCAGGGCCATTTATCAGTGACAAGGTTTGTTATTTGGTTTTTAGGAGCATTAGCAACTAAGGCCATATTGCTCTGGGATATGCGGTGGTCATTCCCTGACTTTTCCACATCCTCCGTATTTGGTGGTGACTGGCTCGAACCCCGGTCTAATCAAGAAGCGTCTGCTACGCACTTCTGCTTCTTCCCACCTGGCTACATAGGCGCCTCAGTGACAAGGAATCAAAGGGTCTTGCTAGAGGGAGCCAGCCTTCAATCATTTAAAACTCAAAAAATATCTGGGAGTGATGACTGACAGGCAGATGCATTTCATAACCCACATCACATATACTGCTGACAAAATTTTAAAATTTGTGAGCATGATTGCTCGAATTAGAAAGAAAGAATAGGGCATCAGGGGTAACCGTGTAGTGTTACACTCAGGGTAGTGGAGATGTTCAACCCCAGTCATTCAAGGCATGTGTACTTATGCACCCTCGTGCCTGACCACTCGGCTATGGCAGCTCCTCTTCAAACCTTAATTTTAGTAGTTGCTGTCTGTATTATGCTCAGATTTTCTTTAACTGTCTCTCAGACATCCTTCCTCTAACTGTCATTGATTTTCTTTAACTGTCATTTCTGTATATCTATCACCAAATCAATCATATGCTACCAATGACCTAGAAAAACTTGTAGCACGGATACCTACTACTTTCTATTTAGTGGATGACCACCCATTATGGAGTTTTGTCCATGCGGACAGAAGAGGGCAGTTCATAGAAAATTTACTGGATCAGCAAACCTAAAATTACTTAACACTGAATCATGTACTCATATGCATTTCCCAACAATATCCATCTTTGCTATTGACCTCAGAGTAAATTCAGAGTTTACCATAACATCCTGCCCATAAATACCTTTTTGATCCACTGTTGGTATTTTATGAAAATAAGACAAATGAAAACAAACCTGCTGGAATTAGATTACAAGATCTGTAAACATTCATCTTGACAATATTTGCCTAGAAATAGAACAACTGGATCCACTTTAGTCCCCAGAAATAGCTTTCTATGATGACGACTGTGAATGTGGGGAAAAAAATTCATTAGCCACCTGCAACATCTAGCAACTGTACATAGCTTATTCAACTGATCATTCTAATTATTATCAAATTCACACTGGTGGCTTCAAAACAGATACTGCTGAACTATATGCCATTAAACTAACTTTAGAACATGTTAATAACTTGGCCACCTCCAAGATCTTAATATATACCGATTCCTTGAGTGTATTATCAGCCTTAAAAACTAGTCTTCTTCTATCCATCCTATAATGCAACAAATTCAGAGCCTGTTTATGAATTTTTAGAATAAAAAAACCAGACAGTAATACCCTATTGGATTCCAGGGCATGAGGTAGCTGACAAAGCTGACAAACATCCAGCTACATCAAACATAGTTCAATTTTTTGTGTCTTACACTGATTATAAAATGATAATACTTATTTATTTTTTTATGTAATCCCCAAACACGAAAGGTATTATAACCTATAGTACTTAGTACCGTGCTTAGGTTGGAGGTTGAGAAGATGAAAGAAGATATTTGTTGACATTACACTTGAACTTCCTTAGATTGTAATTTTTAGGAAATACGTATGAAGGAAGGTTGTTCCAGAAAACGGCAGTTGAATGAGTAAACGAGAAAGATGAAAAGTTGGTTCTGTGAGTTTGAAGTTGGACAGTAAATGGCTGGTGGCTGCATGTGTTCGGACTGTTTTAAAAGAGAGTGCGGGAATTATAGAAGCCAATTCAGAAGAACAGTGCCCATGGAAGTATCTGTAGAAAAGGCATGCAGCAGAAACAGTACGGCGATGAGACAGCGAGTGGAGAGAGACTGTTAGAGATGAATCATTAATTAACCTAACTGCCCTCTTCTGAATGGAATCAAGAAGCCTGAGAGAGGTTTTCGAGGCACAACCCAAGATGTGGGAACAATATTCCATGGTAGGGCGGATTTGCGATTTATACAGAGTGAGCAGATGTTTGGAAGAAAAGTAATGCTGAGAGCGAAAGAGAAAACCAAGTTTTTTTACATGCAGAGGAAGCAATATTTGTAATGTGCATGTGCCAAGAAAGATTAGAAGTTAGGGTAATCCCCAAAAGAGATATATCATTTTGCCTAGAAATCCGCTAAGCATAGGAGCAGAAGAATCCTTTTTGCAAGATATAAGACAAGACTGAGTTTTAGAAGGATTGAAATCAACTAAGTTGTCTTTGCCCCACTGGAGAATTACCTGAAGATCGGCATTTAAGGAATTGGTAGCAGATTTTCGAGAAGCTGAAGCTGATTGAGCAGGGCAAGGTTTCTCAAAATGGAAAGTGGAATGCAATGTGCTATCATCAGCAAAACTATGGATAGGATTTCCAGTCAGTGGAAGGTGGTCATTAATATACAAGAGAAAAAGAGTGGGGGAAAGAACTGAACCTTGGAAGACACTGACATTAGTGGAGAAGTTAGAAGACAGAGAGCCATCTACTATCACCCTCGGCTCCTCCGTAGCCAGGTGGGAAGGAGCAGCAGTGCGTAGCACACGCTTCTTGATTAGACCGGGGTTCGAGCCTGTCTCCACCAAATACAGAGGATGCGGAAAGGTCAATGGAAATGACCACCGCATATTTCCAGAGCAATATGGCCTTAGTTGCTAATGCTCCTAAAAACCAAATAACAAATAACAAACCATCAGCCTCAGTGAGCGATCAGAGAGAAAACTGGAAAACCAATTACAAAAAACAGTTGGCAAACCATAAGATGGAAGCATGTTTAGAAGACCTTTATGCCAAACACAATCGAAACCCTTTGAGATGTCAAGAGCAACTACTTGTGTTTCACTGAACCTTTCCATTATGTTACCCATTTATGGAATTAGTCCATAAATGGGTAACATAAGCCAGAATATCACCAGTGGATCGACATTGACGGAATCCATACTGGCGATCGTTGATTAGATGGAAGGTTTCTAGGTAGTTTAAGAGTTGGCAGTTAATTGATTTCTCCATTTCTTTAGAAAGAATAGAAGTAATTGCAATGAGACAATAATTGGATGAGAGGGATTTGTCACCCTTTTTAGGAACTTGCTGGATATGAGCAAATTTACGAGCAGAAGGAAAAACATCTTTGGAATAAGAAAGTGAAAAAAGGCAACAAAGAATAGGGGTAAGTTCAGGAGCACAGGTTTGGAGAACAAGTAGAGAAACACCATCGTGACCTGGAGCTTTCTTAGCATCAAGGTTCGTCAAAATCCTTGTGACATCCTTTTGACGGAAGACCACAGGAGGCATTCAATGGAGCATTTTGGGAATTATACTGATTCCCAACTGAATTATTATACTGATTATAAATGATAATGATAATATCAAAGAACTTGTAAAGACAAATGGCTTTAAAGCTGGCAGGCACAAACCAGGTTAAATAGCAATCACAACTATGGCAATCTAGGTCAGAAAAAATTGGCAGGAAGAGGTAGTTTTAGTAAGGGTCATACACATCTCATTCACATCTAACAGTGGGCAAGAATTCTCCTCAATATACACACATTGCAATATGCAGCTTTCAGTTAAAAGAAACCATTGTTGACTGCTGTGAGTGATATTCAGTTTCTACCACAATGCCCACATAGCAAATCTGTAATCTTTAACAGACTTGTAGGAGCCATTGACATTAAAACATTTTACAGAAAATGATGCAAATCTGACTGAATTTTTCAACTATTTAAAACAGATTAAGTTATATCATAAATTCTGATTTATTATAGTTTCTTCATGAACTGACTTGCCTCATAGAATCTCTGAATAGTCACCTCTTGGCCCTAGCAGCCCATGTGCCATTACACAACCATACCAACAACAGTTTGAGTGGTTCTTGTTAGTCATGAATCTTTTCAGGAATCAATATTTTTAATTAAACAAATAACATGAGACAAACACACTAATGTTTTCATCTCTTGGAATGGGGATGACTTCAATTTTTTGAAGTGAATTGGGACAGGATGGTTATTGTAAATTAACATCAGTTAGTTTTAAAAAATCACATTGATGGGCATGGGCTGCTTCTGACATCCAAGTGCTCTGTAATAAATGTTGAAATAAATCTTCAAAATGCTTTTGAAAGCACTCCGAGGCTGTGTTGGCGTCTTGAAAGGTGCCGAGTGTATAGGAGCAGGTCTGGCAACTAGTTACTACACGAGAACTGAACTGATTTTAGTGTTAGTAATATTATGACTAAATGATGTAGAGAAGCAGACTTTTCTGCATCTGCTAAAAAAAAAAAAAAAAAAAAAACCAAAGGAAAAAATTCTCAATTACTCATACTTTTTCCCCTATAATCAAAAACTAACTGTTCAATTCCACTTTAAACTTTACCAAACTTGGTTGTGATTGTGGCAGGCAGTTTATTCCACTGATTTACAACGTGCTGTCCTGACTGGATCTCATGAAGTTTACCTTACCCAAAGGTAAACTTCATGAGATCCAGTCATCTGTTACTTCCCGAGAGTTTATATTTGTGACCAGCAAAAGTATGCCTCCCTCATTCATTTTAATACTGATTGAAAGTAGGCTGAAGATACCACTGCCATCTGTATATTTATACTCAGATTACACTTTGGGATTGAAGTTTTGAGCAATAGATGCATTACTTATATTTTAATACTTTTAAAGATTTATTAACAATTGTTACCAGTTTTGATAAGCTTCCTGTTTTTATTTGATAGGTATATTTTATTGTGTGGTTACCCTCCATTTTATGGACGTTGTGGCAATGACTGTGGGTGGGAAAAGGGTCAGTTCTGTCAAGCCTGCCAGGTAAATAATATATATTTAACTTATCAACATCATGCTCAAAATTAAAATGTGTGTGTATATTAATTATGGATTATTAATCTTCATATGTTAACAAAAATTGTCCCTCGAATTTTGAACTTATTCATAGGAAGAACTATTAAAGATACAGATGCTTCTGTCTCTTTACTAGTTTTCTAAGCTAATGTGTACCTGAAAAAGTTTCCTCTTTTTCTGTTCAATAAATTTTTGTTTATAAACTCTCTTACCTGTTACAGTATGTTTCAAATTTGAACAGGTGTCAATTCCTGTTCCATTACCACTATCGAAATAAAAATTTAAAATACCAAATATTGCTTATGTATGCTTGGTATTGAACTTTTTGATATTATGTTATATTTTTGGGTATGTTCTTATAGATTATTATTTATATACAGGCGACTCTCAGTTTATGAACAAGTTCCGTTCCAAGACTATGTTCGTCATACGTTTGTTTGTTATGTGTTTGTTTGTCTTGCATTACGGAGCTTTTACGATACATATTGTATACATTAGCAACCATTTTAAAGCATTAAAACCATGTACTAAACATTGAATGGTCTATACAATATGTTTTATTGTAATGTATGTATGCATTATGGTTTGTCGTATATGATACGTAACATAAAATAAGAAAAGAATAAAAAATAAGATATTGTACTTGTTAATTTTAATTAAAAACAAAGACAAAATATAAATAAATAAAATGAGTACTAATATAATATATGTATTGTACCTACATATGTGCGGAAGTTTGCCTTTAGCCAGCGGGTAGTTGATTGCTGGAACAAACTTCCATCTGTTGTTGTGAAAGTTGATAGCTTAAATAGATTCAAGGCAGAACTAGACAAGCATTTGGAATGAATGGATCGGTGAAATGGGAAGGGGATTTTTTTTTTTTTTTTGGCTAATTCTGTATAAGCTTGCTTTCTTGCATCATGTGCCTCTACTAATGCTAAAGCCTAATGTATTCAACTTTTACTTGTCAATATCTTTATCAGAATTCAATATTTTCCACATAAGTGACACTAGGTGCAGATGAGGTAGATGGAAGGGCATCTGATAATAAAGAAACCGCTGGGTTTTCCACTTTTTAAAAATGTTTTTATAGAAGATTGCACAGTTAGTTTCTTTTTTTTCTTCAAAAATCTCACTGTAGCATGCTAGACAGTCATAAATGCCTCTTTTCACTTTTGTAATTCTTTCCATATTTGCGTCGTCTTCAAAAATTGTCAACTCCTCAGAAATTGATTTAAAAACTGCAGCCATTTTCTGCCTTGTAAATGTTCTGGGAGGCTCTGGAATATCAGGTTCTTCCATTACTTCAGAATTTAGATGTGTCTCTAACAGTGACTATAAAACAACTGATCACGTTTGTCGTTGTGCAATGCAAAAGATTGGTCGGGCGAACTTTTTGCTATGTGTTCACAGTGCTGCTATTATCCATTTCAGTATCTTTGCGACTGGAAGAGAAAGGGATGGGGAAGCTTTCCTTTCCCCGATCCTAAGTGAACCAACGGTTGACCGTCTAAGATAACCTGAGCAAAGCAAGCGATGATCCTATTATATTATAATAGGGGGAATCACCAATTTATTTCCCACAAGAAAACATTCTGCACAGCATGGCATGTAAACTGTTTTTTTAATGGCTAGATTAGTTTTATTAATCAAGAACAGTTCGGTATAATTATTATATAATAATTTTCTTGTAATAAATACATTTTTTAAAAGTTTATTTAAATCCTACAATTATGTTTACTATACGTTTGGCATTTCATTTTATAAGGAACTCTATCTATTGGTGACTTTAAGAAATTTTGAATGAATTGTAGTGTTCGTTGTAGCAAATGTTTGTAAACCAAGAGTTGCCTGTATCAACAATTAATTTGCAAAATTATGCTTAATTTTTTTTGTCATAACCTTTCATTGTTTCTTTGGGCTAGTATTAATAATATACTAATGCTTATGGATACAGAATATTTTTCTATTATTTGTCATGTTTATTTAAGTTATACTTGGAAAATTTTGTAAAATTTCATAAAATTACATTGCCAGTGCTTGCCATCTGCACTAAATTCTGTTCATTTAATATTCTTTATGCAGCAGTTGGTCCGACTGCCTCATAATATTTATTGATCGACTATTTCACAAATTAAGAGAACCTTGCAGTTTGTAGCTTTGCCATTTTCTGATTTGTTTATTGAGAATTTTCTGGACAGGCAGCTGCTTTGATTATTTGCAGTTTACACTTCTGATAATTAAATAGAAAAGGATTTGATATGCAGGGTTCATCAGGAACCACAAGATACCAGCATGCAAAAAAAAATCCAAGAAATATAGAATTTCCATAACCTCTAAACCTACCATAGGCTAGGTTCTCTGAGAATGTAGGCCTGTGCTATGCTGTGCTGTGTGAATTGCTAAGACTAGTGAAGACTGAAAACAAAAGAAAACCTGAAGAGAAGTAAAATAAAATAAATTAAAGAATTGTTACCACGTAAGTTATGATTGTGATTTTTGAAAAAATAACATAATTTTAATAATATGTTATATAGTATGAATCAGAGCTGAAATACTCAATATGTTCTACGTTGATAATAATATTAGTAAATTAATAAGAGGAGTTTACCTCAATATAGTACGTGGAACACTTCCGTATGATACCCTCCAGAAATTAAAACGGAAAAAACGAAAAAAATCGACAACTTACCGGTACATTAAAGTAAAATATAAATAATTAAAGTAAAATATAAATAATTAAATAATCAATTTAACACAATTCAAAATCAATTCAAAACAATTAAAATTCAAATTAACGCAATTAAAAGAATCTAACGAAAATATTCAAAACGATTTTCCTTCCTGAAGCTGACAATGCTTTTCGACCGACTGTCGTGATCACAGGAATGAAAATTACCGAATCCGGCTAAACCTGCACCTTAAATAGTGATTATGTGTCTTCGCGCATGCGCGTAAAGGTCCACGCATCGGAGATCAAATATGGCCGCCGAACATTAACAGAATTCTCGTGTAATTTAATTTCAACGGTTTCTGCAATTAATAGTCGCGTATAATTACGTTGAACGTTAAGTATTTTGGCCTCGTTAAATAAAAAAGTATGTTTTTCGTTAATGGCATGAAAGGCTAATTCTGACGCTGCTGAACGAGAAGCACGAACTGAGGCTTCGTGTTGATTTACACGGATATTAAGAGAAAACCGCGTCGAACCCTGATAAGACGAGTCGCAATCACCGCAAGAAATGTTGTATACTAGATCATTAATTTGTGTTGCGAACGCCGAAAGAACCGAGCGATTGTTCAGTATAGTGTGTAACTTCCGTATAGGCCTAGCTATAATTTTAAATTCGGTATCTTTAAAGAATCTGTTAAGCTGTTTGTGCCACTGTTCAACATATGGGACAGAAATAAAGTATTTTTTGATATTACTATTGTTGATTGGTGCAGTATTTTGTATCTTATCCTTAGCTTGTACCCTAATTCGATTTATTGTGTTAATGTGATAACCCCTGTTCAAGAATCTGCTAGTTAATATTTGTATTTCTGAGTCTAAAGCAGAATCCGTCGTTGAATATTTATAGGCATTTAGAAATTGATTAAAGATAATCGATCTTTTGTAGGTGAACGGGTGGTAGCTATTATAATGTAGAAGCATGCCGGTGTTTGTGGGTTTTCGATAGATGCTAAATTGTATTTTGTTCGAGTCCCGGGTAAGCGTGAAATTTAGAAAGTTTAATGACTTAGTATCCGTATCTTCCCTTTCCAATGTAAATTTGAGTCTAGAATGAATATTATTGAACGAATAATACGGATACTAAGTCATTACAGGAACTCGGCATTTTCAGCCTTAGCCACACATGTATATAACATTATAAAACCTTTTAGACAGGTTATACAATTTGGAATTAAGAATTACGATACATTATTTAATAATCTTAAAGACTGTAGACTCGGCGACAATGACAATTTATTCTCATTAGATGTTACCTCATTATATACGAATGTAAACGTTGAATACACATTAGATATTATTTGGGATATGTTAAATAAACTCGACACCGATTAATTATACGAAGCTGCCTATAAAGGAGATTTTTCACTTAATTAAACTATTAGTTGAGGCTAACTACATCACCTTTCGAGACAAGGTGTACAAACAAATTTTTGGATTACCAATGGGTTTGAGCCTGAGTGGCTTAATGTCAGAGATCTATCTCTCAACGATTGAGCAGATACATTTGACACCTTTTCGTCCCCGTATCACATACTATGGGAGGTATTTAGACGATGTTCTAGTTATTACCGATAGTAGTACTATCCAAGACATTTTACATTCGTTCAATAATATTCATTCTAGACTCAAATTTACATTGGAAAGGGAAGATACGGATACTAAGTCATTAAACTTTCTAAATTTCACGCTTACCCGGGACTCGAACAAAATACAATTTAGCATCTATCGAAAACCCACAAACACCGGCATGCTTCTACATTATAATAGCTACCACCCGTTCACCTACAAAAGATCGATTATCTTTAATCAATTTCTAAATGCCTATAAATATTCAACGACGGATTCTGCTTTAGACTCAGAAATACAAATATTAACTAGCAGATTCTTGAACAGGGGTTATCCCATTAACACAATAAATCGAATTAGGGTACAAGCTAAGGATAAGATACAAAATACTGCACCAATCAACAATAGTAATATCAAAAAATACTTTATTTCTGTCCCATATGTTGAACAGTGGCACAAACAGCTTAACAGATTCTTTAAAGATACCGAATTTAAAATTATAGCTAGGCCTATACGGAAGTTACACACTATACTGAACAATCGCTCGGTTCTTTCGGCGTTCGCAACACAAATTAATGATCTAGTATACAACATTTCTTGCGGTGATTGCGACTCGTCTTATCAGGGTTCGACGCGGTTTTCTCTTAATATCCGTGTAAATCAACACGAAGCCTCAGTTCGTGCTTCTCGTTCAGCAGCGTCAGAATTAGCCTTTCATGCCATTAACGAAAAACATACTTTTTTATTTAACGAGGCCAAAATACTTAACGTTCAACGTAATTATACGCGACTATTAATTGCAGAAACCGTTGAAATTAAATTACACGAGAATTCTGTTAATGTTCGGCGGCCATATTTGATCTCCGATGCGTGGACCTTTACGCGCATGCGCGAAGACACATAATCACTATTTAAGGTGCAGGTTTAGCCGGATTCGGTAATTTTCATTCCTGTGATCACGACAGTCGGTCGAAAAGCATTGTCAGCTTCAGGAAGGAAAATCGTTTTGAATATTTTCGTTAGATTCTTTTAATTGCGTTAATTTGAATTTTAATTGTTTTGAATTGATTTTGAATTGTGTTAAATTGATTATTTAATTATTTATATTTTACTTTAATGTACCGGTAAGTTGTCGATTTTTTTCGTTTTTTCCGTTTTAATTTCTGGAGGGTATCATACGGAAGTGTTCCACGTACTATATTGAGGTAAACTCCTCTTATTAATTTACTAATAATATGTTATTTAATATTATGCCTGGAAGAACAAAAAAATAATTTTATGTAAACAGCTGCCTGTGCAGCTCATCTGCTGAATAATAGATTGGTTTCCAGAAGTAATTGTATATATATAATGTAATGTATTCTAATACAGTGTTTATTTTTGTCTTGTAACTTTATTATTTTTGATCAATTCTAGGATATCCTCTTCACTAGCATTCAGGAAGGCATGTATACATTCCCTGAAAGGGAATGGAACTACATTTCAGAAGATGCTAAAAGTCTTATTCGTCACCTGCTTGTGAAAGATGCCAGTCAGAGGTACACGGCTGCCATGGTGTTGGAACATCCTTGGATTGCACATGGTGGTCCTTTGGTACCTTTGGAGACTCCAAATTTTATTCGCAGGTAGTTATCTTTGTATATTCATGAATTTTTATGAATATTAATTATGAGTTAATTGATCACAGAACCCAGAGTACCACTGGTAGGTGCCAGTAACTCTTGCAAATGTATTGTATTAAAAGAATATCATCTTTCAAATTTATTATACCCAGTGAGTGCATAAATCATCATAATGCAAATCAGTCATTCTGGACTGTATAATGTTGCTTGTCAGATGGCGCTATAGGTCTCAACTCTGCATTTGTATACTCTCTGTCACAGTACAAACTCTGTAAAGGCCAGAGATAACGTAAGTGTTAGGTTGGTTTATTCTAACGCTTACTTACGTTTGATAATGTATGTAAGTGTAGTGTTGGGTCTGTTATTCTTCTAGCATTTAGCTGCGAGCCCCTATTGGGACCTCTCATAGCCCTTCCACTGCCACAAGGAGGCAGTTTGGTACAGTAGGGAATAGATATAGTTTCTGGTGGGGTTAAAACCTGGACTGTGCCTGAGCCTGTCAGGGAGGGTCCTAGGAGGGGAGGGAGAAAAGAACACAACTAGGGAATTTTTTTTTTTTTTTTATTGGGAAGGGAGCACGAGGGTGATAGTTGAAGTGTTGGAGAAAAGGAGATGAAAATAAAGGTGGTGGATAATAGGAAGACTATCCACCAGGAAATAGGAAATAAAAGGAACAGAGGAGGTGGGCTCCCTGTGCAGTCCATTCTCAACAGGGGCAGAATGGAAAGAACAGTAAAAGGTTTGTGGTGTAAAGTAAAGTAAACTTTATTTATTTATATTTTTATTTATGTTTGAATTTATTCCTTCCTTTTGGTCTCTGTCTGGTTGGCTATGATGTACATATACATCAATTTTTTTCCATTGTAATTACACTTGACGGGTCAGCACCCATACCCAATACACTGATAAAATACATTGTATATATTTTGTTATGGTTGCTGGGTATTTCTGCTATAACTAGTAGTGCCCCAGATCCATAATCCAGTTTAATAATTCAATACTTTTTCTTGCTTGCTTAGATGTTCAGTAATGTCTAGTGAAATTCTATTATTTTTATCAATATTTTATATATATTAGTATTAGTATTAGTAATGGCCGCATGGTGCAAGGAAGCCTATGGCTTATGCTGCACCAGCCAAAAATAAAAAAAAAAATAATAAAAAAAATATCTGAACAAAACAATCATAAAAACAAAAAAAAATAAAAATAAATAATAATAATTAATAAAAAAAAGGAAATTAAACCTATCATCCCACATGCCTCCCCTACCCGAAGGCACCATCCAGATGACCCTTGAATTTCCCCAAACTGTTGGCCTCTACCACCCATGAAGGCAACTTATTCCTGTAATTTATAACTCGCTGGCTAAAGTAAAACTTCCTGCAGTCCAATCTAAACATTTCCCCTGTAACTTGAATTTATGTCCCCTAGTTCTAGCATCATTTATAATCTTGAAAATTTCGTCCTCATTCATTTTACTGATGCCTCTCAGAGCCTTAAATATCTCAATCAAATCTCCTCTAAGGCATCTAGTTTCCAAACTCTGCAACCCACATATTCGAAGTCTTTCTTCATAAGGACGCCCTTTTGCAGATCTCACCAGCCGAGTTACCCGTCTTTGCACCCTTTCAAGAAACTCGATGTCTTTCTTTAGGTGCGGTCTCCATACTTGAACACAGTATTCCAAGTGCGGTCTAACATAAGCCTTATATAATGGGATTATCACGTCCCTATCTCTACTTGCAAAAGTTTGATAGATCATCGATAGGACACCATGGGCCTTCCTTGCAACCTGTTTACAATGCTCAGAGAATTTCATGTCTGACCATATTGTAACACCCAAGTCCCTTTCCTCCAGTACTGGGTTTAGTTGAACTCCACCAAGTGAATAAGTTATTTTGGGAGTACTGTTTCCCAGGTGTAACCTTACACTTTGTTGGATTAAATCATAGCTGCCATTTTTCTGACCATTCCTGAAGTCTATCTTGGTCTCTCTGAAGAAGCTCAGCATTCCTAACACACACACACACACACACACACACACACACGTGTGTGTGTGTGTGTGTGTGTTAGGAATTAGTTATTCTTGGTGACTATTGTCAGGGAGACAGGGAATATACTATGCAAGAAGGATAGGTGGAACAGGACCAGGGTATGTCTGGCAGGGGCAAAGTTGATGACGTTGTAGAGCAGATATCATCTTTTAAGGACACAAAAGGTGATATTGTACACGTTGGAACTAATGACATTAAGAGTAAGAGATCTACAGATTTACTCAACAAGTACAGGTCAATGTTGAAAAAAAGTCGCGAGTTAGGGTTGAATGTGAAAGTGTCTGCAATTCTGCCCAGACACGATAGGAGGTAGTATATGATGAGAGCCTTGTCGATCAATTCAGACCTGGAGAGATTGTGCAAAGCTCAAGGGGGTAGAATTTTTTTCAGCCTGGTCTGTGCTTGTTGATAGGAGACTGCATTTAAATAGAAAGGGCACAAGAATATTTGCTGATGCTATTGAGACAGTGTTAGGTGAGTCGGAAAACTGCTGGCTTAGGGGGATACACAGACTAAAAGGTTAACAGTGGCCACAGGCAGAGACAAAAGTGATTCTTGCACTGCTTCGATTAGAATGAGCAGCAGCCCGGAAAGCAAGGTAATGGAGATTTCCAGGACTGTTGGGAGTCATAGTGGAACAAGTAAATACATGGCTGTGTTAGGGTAACCAAGAGTAGGAACAGGTGCATGTATACTTGCATTTACACCAATGTTAGGAGTATAGTTAATAAATTTGATGAGCTTGAAGACATCAAAGGCAGATATTTTTGGGATATTAGAGACGTGGTGTCACACAGATATAAAAAGTGCAGAATTGAAATTTGGGGAGTACAATGTGTACAGGAAGTCTATAGTTAAGAAACACATAAAATCTAAGGAAGGCATCCAATTGATGTTGGTGGACAATGCAGTGTCGAGTCTTTTTGTGAAATAAGCACTGGGAAAGGAAAAATTAAAGTAGGTGTGTGTGTTATAGGAATCTGATGAGTATAATGAGCAATTGTGCAGAGAAATAAAGAGTGGTCCAGTAAATCAGAATGTCTTGTAATGGGGGATTTTAACTTTCCAGATATTGACTGGAACTTGTGGATTGGTCACTCGCACACTAGCAAGACTTTTATGGATTTATCGGATGATTGTTTTCTACAGCAGCATGTTTCGGAAGGCAACTAGAGGGAGTAATACTCTTGATCTGATAATCAGCAGTGATGCATTAAGAATTTGCAGATAAAGGAACCACTGGGTGACAGTGATCACAATAGAATAGAATAGAATCTTTAATTGCAGCAATGATAGACATACAATTAGTCCTGTCACGGCATGGTGGTGCCAGGGGTTAACAAAACATATTTACAAAAGAGATACACATGAGAAAAAAAGATAAATCAGATTATTAACAAAGCACAGTTTTACATTTTCAGTTCGACGAGGATACCCTTCCTGTATTTTTTATTATTGACCACTTCTTGGAGGTCCCCGTCGATGGCTTGCAGTGAGGGCATCATTTGCTTTGGCAGGAATCTGTCGGTTAGTACTAGCTGGTTACGGTTTGCTAGCAGCTCTGCTGAAGACCGGAGATAAGGGGGAGGAATGCGCCAAGAGTAGTGATCCCAGAAGTTCGGCTCTGTAATTTTACCGGTGGCCATCTTGATGGTGAACAGCAGCCTTCTTTCTCCGATGTAGGACCGGAGCCTGCGTAGGTGAAGAGCTTCTGCTAACTGCGTTGATCTGAGAGCTGGGGGAAGGTGGAGTTTGCTGTTGGCCCATTTTAGAAGCCAGAATTCGGCAGAAAATATTCTTTTAATGTTGGATTTGGCGGCCGATGCCTATATCTCTGAAGCATACAGTATTGTCGGGTAAAGGATTGATACGATGTATCTTTTTACCAGTTGTGGGTCGGTGGTGTGGAGCAGCTGTTGTTTGGCGACCCAGCATAGTGAATTCAGCCTCGACTGTATGAGGTTTATGTGATCGTTGAAAGATAGTTTGGAGTCGAAGACGACCCCCAGATCTTTGTGTGTTTGAACACTTGGAACTGAGGAGCCGTTAAGCATAGGCTCCAACGTTGTTGGGCTGTCCTTTAGAGAATAAGTTATTTGTTTGTGCCGATTTTAGGGGGTTGATTTGGAGGTTGAAGGTATTGAGGTAGTCAGCCATGTCCTGCAGTTTGCTAGTGATTTGCTGAGTGATTTCGGCTGCCGAGTTGGATGGCGATATTCTAGTAAGGAGCTTGACATCGTCAGCATATGTGATCCAATTGCACTTATTGGTCACAAATGGCACCATGATTGCTGAGAAGAGAATGCCAGACAGGACCCCCCCCCCTTGAGGTACACCGGCAGTTATGTGACGCGTGAAGGTCTTTGTTCCGATCTTTAGAACAAGGGTCCTCTTCGATAGGAGAGATTCTAGGAACCAGAGAACATCGCCGCGAAAATTGAAGTAGTTTTCTAAGAGACGTAGGAGATGAGGTATATAGATGGCATCAAATGCGGAATGGATGTCAAGATATATAACTGACAATTCCTGTCTTTGTTCAAAGGCATCTAAGATGTGCAGAGTAGTTGTTGCAAGGTTAGTTATAGTTGACCTTCCTGATATCCCATAGTGTATTTGCTGAGGACTGTCACAGAGAATTTGATGGGTGACAGACGGTAGCAATGCTTTCTCCAGAATTTTTAGCAATACAGAGGTGCAAGCGATGGGCCTATGTTCGCTTGGGAGCGTCAATTGTTGGTGCTTAGGAAGGGGCCAGACAGAGTACCTGTCTGGCCCCTTCCTAATGTACTGATGTGGGAATTACTTAAAGATGTAACTGTCATCAAGGCTAAAGGGAAGGGCTTTTGCTTTCGTAAAGGTGACTACAGAGTTCTCAGACAGTTTTTTTTTTAATTCTGTACAGTGGGATCAACTGATGATGTTACCAATGTTGAATTCTAAATGGGAAGCCTTCAGGGACTTAATTTTGGAGGCTACTAGGCTTTTCATTCCAACTAAGAAATACAGTTCAAGGTTTAGGCCTAAATGGATGTCAGATGAATTAATGAGGCTGGTGGCAGAGAAGAAAAATGTATGGGATGCATATTACCTATCAGGTGACACTGAAGCCTATGGCAGATATAAAATAATCTGTAATCAAGTCACAAAGGAGGTTAGGCAGGTGAAGGCAGATTATGAGAAATCTTTAGCAAAGGATGCAAAGAAAAACAGCAGAGTTCTTTACTTATGTAAACTCTAGAAGGAAAGAGATGAATCAGATTGGACCACTTAACATAGATGGATTGACTATTGGTGGTCATGCTCAGGTAGCTGATAAACAGAATGAGTATTTTGCATCTACATTCACACATGAGGAGTTATTCATTGAGGGGAGTACCAGAAGTTTATCAAACGCTAACAGGGAGCTAAGTGATTTTTTGTAATAACTGAGAGCAAAGTGGAGGAGAAATTGTTGAAGTTAAACATAAGGAAGGCACCTGGGGTGGATACGATCTATCCAGTTATATTAAAGGAGGCAGCAAAGAAAGTAAGCAAACCCTTAGCTATAATTATGAGAGCTTCCTTGGACTTAGGGGAGTTCCCCATTGACTGGAGGTGTGCAAATGTATCACCAATTTACAAAGGATGTTCAAAAGGTGACACAAGTAACTACAGACCTGTAGTTTAACTTGTGTTCCAGGGAAAATAATGGAATCACTGGTTAAAGAAGCATTGCAGGATCATCTAGACAAGACTGCAGTAATAGTTAAGACACAGCATGGGTTTGTTAAAGTCTTGTCTGACCAATTTGATTTGATACTATGACGTGGTCACAAAGGAACTTAATGCCAAAAATAATTTTGATATCATATACAGCAAACCCCCGCTATTCGCGGTATCTGTATTCGCGGTTTCGCGTATTCGCGATCGCCGATTTAATATAAAATGAAACCTAAAAAAATGTGAATTTTAAAGCGCCGTGAATATTTTCCGCCATAAAAAACATGGGCGCGGCTAAAATTATCTTTCCCGGTCAAAACAGCGCTCAGTGGGTGGGGAGAGGGGTGAAAAAATCGCGAGCGTGGATGTTTCTCGGTAATCCTTGTTCAGTATGTGTTAGTCATGGAAGGTTTCGTCGTTTACTTTTAATTTATATGCTTATAAACAATAAATTTATCAATTTATAAATTGATATGCTTCCAAAAGTGATAAATCTACCGTTTTGCAGTGTAAAACAGAGTTTTTCGAGTGTGTTAAAGGAAGAAAGTGACTTTATTGTGGACAAGTTCTTTCTAACCCCTACAAAAATATGGCTACGAATAAAAAGAGAAATGTGAAAATATCAAAGAAGGTGATAACATTAGCGAATAAAATTGAGTTATTAGACAAAATTTCTAATGGTGAAAGTGTCTCCTCAGTGGAAAAACATTATAAAATCAATGAGTCAACGGTACGATCAATCAAGAAATCGGAAGAAAAAATCCGCCGTAGTGTCCATGAAAACGCGCTAATTGCTTCAAAAATTTGCTCTGTAACTTGTGATGTTAAATTAGAAAAAATGGAAAAGGCTTTAAATCTGTGGATAGAAGACCGAACTCGAAATAAAATTCCGTTAAGTTCACTCATCATTCGCGAAAAGGCAAAACTCCTTTATCAACACTTTAGCGAAACTGGTGATAGCACTGGCGGGACGTTTTTTTTTGCTAGCAAAGGCGCTGGTTTGAAATTTCTAATAAATATTACATTTAATATTAAATTGTTTCTTATTTTCATTTCGATGCCATATGCTTGCATTTCACTATGTACTGTCTATGTACATAGTCATATTATGAAGGTACATATAATACATACATAGACAAAATTTTTGACTAGTTTTTCTTATATATTTCATACTTTGGAACGGAACCCCTTTATTACTATGGGAGCCATAACTCAGTATTCGCGTTTTCGGTATTCGCGACATTTCTCAGGAACGTAACCCCCGCGAATAGCAGGGGTTTACTGTACTTGAATTTCAGGAAAGCTTTTGATACTGTTGCACATGAAAGACTGCTGTACAAATTGGAGAGGTATGGCATTAAGGGTAAGTTGCTACAATGGATAAAGGGATGGTTGAGTGGGAGACAACAGAGTGTGGTAATCAGTGGACATTGCTCTTCATTGACAGATGTTATTAGTGGAGTTCCCCAGGTTTCGGTGTTGGGCTCATTATTGTTTTGTATATTTATCAATGACATTGATGAAGGTATATCGGGTTTAATGTCCAAGTTTGCAGATGATACAAAGGCTGACAGGGTTGGTAAAGACAGTATGCTACTCCAACTGGATCTAGATAAGTTGGGAAAATGGGCTGAGAAGTGGCAACTGAAGTTTAACATTGACAAATTCAAAGTACTGCATATGGGTAGCAATAACCGAAGAGAAATGTACCAACTGTGTGGTACTACACTCAGGGAAGTGGAAAGTGAAAAAGACCTGGGAGTAATTGTGCAGTCAAATGTGAAGTTTTCTGAGCAGTGCAGATGGGCTGCCAGGGCAGGTCATGGAGTCTTGTTAATGATATACAGGCATACCTCGAATAACGAATAGGATGCGTTCCACGAAATTACTTCGTTAAGCGAAACTTCGTTTTCAGAGGTAAAAATACTATGGCCAGAATAGGGATACGTTCCTACGTAAAGAAAATGAAAAGCTTTTTTTTTTCGAACAAAGAAAAGTTTTATTAAATAAACATTCAACTTACAAAGTGAAATCACATTTTAAAATATGAGTCTAAAGTTGATTGCTTATGCTTTTTTTCTCTTTCATTTAACAATTGCCTATACGGAGTTATTGCATTTAACACTGATCGCTTAACAATAAAACTTCTTCCTAAATCAGGATCATTTTCACTAAAAAAATTTAAACGTTTTCAATGTCATTTAAGCAGCTTTTTAAATCTTTGTTAACACTTTTTCGGCAGGAACTTCTTTAACTTCATCTTCATTATCTTTGTCTTCGTCGCCAACAAGGTTTTCTAAATCTTCCACTGAAAAACCATCATCTTCTGCATTCAATAAATTTCTAACATCCTCTTCATCGACATTTTCGAAACCTATTGATTGAGCCATCTGGATAACTTCATTTCTAATTTCTTGGATGCTATTTTCTTCTTCTAGTACAACTTCTGGCCATATTTTGTGCCAAACTCCATTTAAGCATTTCTTAGTGACTTCTTTCCAAGAACTATCAATGTTTTCAATTGCCTTTTTAATGGTGTAGGTTTTCCAAAAAGTTTTAACTGTCATTTCCTCTTTATCCTCTAGTTCAGTTAAATTGCTTAATGTTCGACGCAGATAATAAGCTTTAAATGATGCTATCACTCCCTGATCCAATGGTTGAATCAGAGAAGTTGTGTTTGCTGGAAGAAACACAACTTTGACAGGAATGCATGTGTCCAACGTGTTAAGATCAGTAGGATGTCCCGGAGCATTGTCTAACAACAAAAGAGCTTTTTCTTCAAAGTTGTTTTTTTGACAATACCGTTTTACTTCAGGACAAAAGTGATTAACAAACCAATCAGTAAATAACTCCTTGGTAACCCACGCCTTTCTGTTTGCTTTCCATATTACAGGTAAATTCATTTTTATGTTACCTTTTAATGCCCTCGGATTTTCTGAATGGTAAACTAATAACAATTTTAATTTATAATCGCCAGAGGTATTTGATCGAAAGAGTAACATTAAACGGTCTTTGGCTGCTTTGAACCCAGCAGCTGGTTTTTCTTCAATAGAAATGAAACTTTTTGTTGGTAGCCATTTCCAGAACATACCGCTTTCGTCAACACTGAACACCAAATTTGGTGGAAAATTTTCACGTTCAATTATTTCCTTTAGTTTTTCTGAAAACTTATTTGCGGCTTCTCCTGTTAATTTTACACTATGAACCCTGGCCCGTTTTTTAAATTTCTCGAACCAACCACGAGAAGCCCAAAAGGTTTCCGTAATTTCGTCAGTTTGTTTAGATTTCAGGCGATTAAACTGGAATATTTTTTTTTTTTATGTTAAATGGGGCTTGAAATTGCGGACTTCGTTATATCGAAGCTTCGTTATCAGAGGTAACGTTAACCGAGGTATGCCTGTATAGGAATTTTGCTAGCAGAGATGGAGGTGATTATCCCATTATACAAGGCAATGGTCAGGCCCCACCTTTGGTACTGTGTACAGGATGTAGAGTTGCAAGAAAGAGTACAAAGAAGGGCAACAAGATTGGTGAGTAGAACAAAGAGGTTCTCTTACCAAGAAAGGCTTAAGTTCTGCAAATTTCAGTGCCTGGAGTGCAGGCACCTGCGAAGTGATCTAATTGAGGTGTAATAAGGCCTTGAATGGGCTTGAAGAATCTCATCAGCATTCAGCAAGCTGAATGCTGATGGGATTCTTCCTCTAGCTCAAACTAAGAAAGCGGACACAGTTTCAAATTGAGGAAAGATAGTTGTAGAATAGATGTGCAGAAATTTACCTTTAGCCAGCGGATGGTTGATTGGTGGAACAGGTTCCCATCTTTTGTTGTGGAAGCCAGCCTAAATAAATTTAAGGCTGAGCTGGACAGGCATTTGGAACAACTGGAGGGGTGAAATGGGAAGTTTTTTTTTTTTTTTTTTTTGGCATAAGCTTGCTTTCTTGCATTGTATGCGTCTACTAATGCCAATGCTAATTTAGAAGTTCTCTGAGTGAAAACATTAATCTGTATTAGGGTTTTCTAGATACTGGTTTCTGAAAGTTATCAATTTTGATAATAAATGTTAGTTTCTATAGGTGGTGCATATGGTAGTATATCAGGTGTATAGCTTGAAAATATTGATAATTATAATTGGATTTTTCATTGTCAGGGTGACATATGCACAATTTAGCCTGATTTGCTTTACACAAATTGAAATATATCTGATGTTAGATATCTGACTGCTAGTTACACTTGAAAATATTGGTGGTTGAGTGTGCATTTCATAATGTGCAGTCTGTACTTGCAGAATCTGTTCAGTATCTGAAAACAATAAAAAAAATTATTTTTAACCATCTTTTAATATTACTGTATAATATTAAAAGATGTAATCCTTTCCGTGTGGGGAAAGAACTTTAACAAAGTTTATGAAATTATATAATTTTATTCTCGTATAACTGTTACACTCACTCTCCCTCTGTAAAATATATATATTTTTTTAATTTGGTATTGATTGTAAATTAAAATTTATACAAAATTATCTATACGACCAGAAAAACTAGAATTTAAGTGTGATTATTTCTCTTTTTTTTTCTTTCTCTCTTAGAAATCAGAGTGCAAAAGAATTGGCAGTTTTTACCAACAGTGCTAATGCTATGAAACGTCTCTGTCTCCACCAGATGGCATTCAGTATGGAGTTTAATCGCATCTTGCACTTTACAGATGATGATTCTGGTGTGTCCATGACATACAGCACACCATCCACCAGCCCTTCTCTTCCACTTAACCTTTCTCCACCCAGTGAGTCAAAGCTTGCTCAACGTCGATTGTCCAGCCAGAGAAAAGTCTCACCACCTCTTCTCTGATTAAATGTCAAAGGCCTTGTTAAACAAAGGTTTTGCTTCGTCCTTTTTAATTTCTTTAAATTGCATCTTCATTACTTTGTGTGTAAAGTATGCTTACTACCTACATGGTCTTTAAATAATGGTGTTAAGCACAGTGTTACTAGATCTGCATTTTATTGACTGGGATTAAAAAATTCTAGTAATAAAAGAAAAAAATTCCTACTTTCTCTGTAAATTTGTCCATATTGTTAACAGCGAGAAGCCTCGATTCTTGCAATTATCTGCATATATCTTTTATATACCAGGCTGGTATTTGTGTCCCTCCATATGGTTGGGTTCTATACTTGGTTTTCCAAGTGAATTTTAAGAATGGCACTTTCTACACTCCATCTTCCATTATCACTAATTTTGGAAAAACAAAAAATTTTAATATCAAAAAAATTTTTTTTTCCATTGTGATAATAACTGTTAATTTTTGCTTCTTAGTATATTTTCTTTTAGCTTGTTTCTTTTATACTGAAAATGTCGTGTCTGTGAAGGTTCAGATAATCATTTCTTTTAGGAATATCAAAAATTCTACTTGTGTAGTGGTAGAATTTCTTAAGTGGGGAAAAAACAATTAAAAAAAAAAAAAAAAAAAATGTGTGTGTCTTAAGTAATGAGTTAAATCAGATTTAAAAATATAAAAGCAACCAAAAAAAATTCAGTGTTTTGCCAGCTTTAAATTTGTAATCATCTTACCTTTTTAAATGAAATTTTTGTGCAGATTTTTAAAAACACACACTCTTCATATAGGCAAGTTCTTCCAGCATTATCTGCTAGTTTTTAATGGTTTTAAATTACTAGAGAAATGTGCCTGATTACTAAAAAGACGTGTGGCTGTCACTTAGCATTAGTTTTCTAGTTAGGAAAGTGTAGCCAGGTTTTGTAAGCAAATGTAATTAGTTGTTAGAAGGGGAAAAAGAATCTACCTCGTGAGTTTCTTGTGACAGCACAGTAGTGACTGTAGATATAAAAGAAAAAGTTGGAAATTTTCAGAATAGTTTCACTAACTACACTTCAAAATAACTGTCTTGTCTGATTGGGCACGTCTTTGCAGACAAAGTAAGAAACTGCTGGTATGTGTATCTTCTGTTTTTAATTTCACCTAAAATTTTGGAAGACAATCTTTTTTAACTTTATTTTTAAAAAACACCATGATTTATATGATAAATCATGGGGTGTATGTATATGTACAAGAATAGATATTCAAATATTTTATTGCATAATTATTGCCTTTTATCTTTATCTTGTTTGAGCAGGGAAAATAAAGTTGTGCAAATAGCCATTATTTCCAAATACAAAATTAAGATAAAAGTTAACATAAAACAGTTTAACATAAAAAGTTAACAAAAACAGACATCTCAAAAATTTGGCAACCTTCTATGTAGTAATTCTGAAGTCTTGTTCATTAACCAGAGGCTTATGTTTTTTAATTACAATCATTTGTCCTCCAAGTTTTCTATAAATATATTTTTTAGTTAAATTTCAATATCCCTGTTAATTAGTTAAACCTATGTTTAGGAATATATTATATTGAATACGTAAAAATTAAAACTTCTTAAGAGAGAATCCCCCTGACAAATTTCTAATTATATTTATAAAAAGAGAGGTTCAGTGATATGCAAAATGTTGATCAGTACTTTCTCTCAGTTATGATCCCCAAATTTAAAGAAAATTTAATAGTAAAAGATGAGAATTATTTTAAGTTTAGAAAAAATGTAATTTATGATTCATTTTAAGCCAATGTTTTAAAGATATTTTTATCCATAAGTTTGCAGCATTCTGGTTTGGTTTTTTTTTTTTTGTTAGTTGTTGACACATCAGCTTCTGTGGCCATAATGCGCCTCCCAAAGTTTTTGCATTTTACTCTGATCTAAGCCTGAGGCAGGATTCAAACCCGTGACCTTTGGGTTGCCCACCTGGCTAGCCCGGTTGGCCTGGTTTGATTTAATGGTTTCATTAAATTAATGAAAGTTGTTGGTGTGTTTTGTAATTTTTTAAACTACCAAATACCTGTAATTTAAAAAATCATCAAAAATTATTAGGTTTATATAATACAATTATTCTGTAATATGTGAGTAAAATAATTGGGTTTTTTTTTTTTTTGTTTTTTTTTTAAGCCTTAAATATATGGTGTTGGATCACCTTTTTCTTTTAATACAGCTTATATTCTACATGGAATAGATTCAAATAAATCTTGAACTGTCTTAAGAGGAATATTGGACAATTATTTATGGAGGAACATTTCAAACCCCTTGAGTGATGAAGGTGGAGGAAATCTGCTTCTCACTCTCCTTTCCAAATATGCCTACAGAGGCTCAATAATGTTTAAATTTAGTGATTGTGCAGGCCATGGTTTCATGCTCCTCAAACCAAGATTGGGCACATCTGGCTGTGTTATGTATTGGAGTATTAACATTTTGAAACATGGCATCATTTGTGGGAAACAGTGTTGACACTGTGAGATGAGCTTGGTCACCCAAAATATCAAGGTAATCACTGATGATTAATGATTGACACAAGACAGTCTGGATGATTCACTTCTTTGGCATTTGCCAAATATAAACTCTCACTGAAGTTGAAAAAAGGCTGAATGATGATTTGTGTGAAAATATGACATTTCCAATCATTAGGTGTGCAGTTTTTGTGCTCTTTACACCATTACATCCTCTTTCTATCATTACCATCAGTATTGAGTGACTTGGCAATAGTGCCCCTGCTATAAATTTCAGCTTTATATAGTCCGAGCCAAACTGTTTTGCTAGAAACTGGATTACTCAGACGCACATTAAGTTTTGCTGTTATTTTTGATGCAGTAGTTTTATATTTTCTGGCTACAATCCTTTCAGTACCCGGCAGTCTCTTTCAGTCTTTTTCGATTTTCTGACACAGTTTATCCAATTAGATTTTGTTTTTCCATACTTAGTGAATCACATCACTAAGTATGGAAACACACATCACTTTTGATGCATATACATTAAAAATCAGCATTTTTAATCACTGATACTCCTGATAAACATGCACCAACAATTTTTGACCTCTTCAGAATTCAGACAGGTTGGTCATTTTCTTCATGTACCTTTATATCACCCCTAAATAAACATCAATTTTTATCATCTTCACATCTTTTTTTTTTTTTTTAATCTCTTCCCTTCACAGTTGTACTACCTACAGTACTGTGAAGTACTGTAGGTAGTACAGTACTTCATAAAACGAAAAAAAAATAAATAAATAAAAAAAATAACCTACATACTCATAAATATGTCATACAGCCATCTTTCATATCTGGTGTTTCCATTATTCATTCACCTCCTGTATATTAGGTGCACAGTATAGTTTTGATATATGATAATAATAATGAGAATTATTTTAAGTTTAAAAAATTGTAATTTATTGATAGTAAGAATTTAACTGCACCTTTTACTTGCTACAGTTCTAGGATTAAGCATTATTGATAATATAACTTATATCATGCAGTATGTTTCATTATTCATCCAGATTGATTTATTCACAAATAACATTGAAATCGCAAGTACTTGACAATGCATTTTAATCTACACAAGTGTCTTCAAATCATAATAACTAATACTATATATGTAATAATACTGTTTAAAATTTTACCTTTCACATTCTGATTTCTCATTTTCTTTTCACACTGTCATTTTACTCCTGATTACCAGCAGTTTCTTATTTTTTAAAGAGATAAATGTATACTTTGGTTTATGTTTCTGTTTTGTTCTATGTTTTATGGTTTTATGCCAAATGAAAGGAATGGCAAGTGATAATTTGTTTTTGTTCTTTTCAAGAACTTTGTTTTTCCAAGTTTCCTGAGTTAAACATGGGAAAATTTGTTCTTATTTTTTTTTTTTTCTTTTTTTTATGTGATGGAATTTTTTTTAATTTGTTTTGATTGAACTGTTATTTGTTTGTGCCAGTTAAATGCTTTAGAAAGCAATGTGAGAGTCAATTGTGCAAAAGATTCTTTTGTGGATTTATCCCAGTGATTGGAGGTATACACTCATTGCAATGACTAATCCACAAGGATTTAAAAGCAACAACAGGACTGGTACAACAATCTGTTTGTGATTGCTCAATGGAGATATTGATCTGCAAAGAATGGTTATACTTGCAGATAGTTTTGAGATTAAGTACTTTTTTTAGGCTTACTAAAGTATTGCCAACCATAATTTCCTCTTTTATTTATTTTTTTTTTTTGAAGTGGGCACCGATCTTTTGTTTTAGATGTCAAAATAAGAATAAAATTCTTTTAATTCACTTTTTATTCTGATTAATGATTTAGTTTGTGTACTTAATGCTCTACCATAATTCTTACATAAAAAGTACAATTTTACTTGATCTGTGTGGTAATAGACTGGTTTGCATATGTTTGACTGGTTTTGCAGATTGCTGTTTTAAATCAAACTTATAATTGAAATTTATCAAAAACTTAACATAATGCAAATTCATAATGTAACCACAAATCAAACAGGGGTTAATAACACTGTTTAAATAAAAATTCCTTATATTATTTATTGTAAACTTATGATACGTTGTTCAAAACTAATTAAAATAATTAAATACATTATGAAATAACTTTACAATGGCATAGCACAAATGTCTATGCCACAAACGAAACTGGAAATTTATGTGTTGGCAATTCAGAAATTCAAGGTATCACTTTTGTTTTAATTTAATCCTTTCTTAGGAAATTTATAAGTTGTGTATGCACTTAATTTTTTTTTTTTTTTTTTTCCATCGAGGAATGGTAAGCACTCGACAGTGCTTAAAATATTGCACAATAAAATTTAGTTGAAATGCTTCATCCCAGTCCCAGATGTTTGTATATTCCAGAAGGATAACTTCATAGTTGTCAAGTGTATGTACAACTTATGAATTGCCTTATAGATAGGAGTGCTTTGTAGTGCCAAAGTGGATGTTGTATATTTTAACATTATCGCACAACTTGTCCAACTGTAGATACTAGCATAAAATGGCTTCCTGATACAAGTACCTGAATGACCCGAGGGAATTTTTAAAAATGGCCGAAGGAGAATTGCATAGTCCATTTTCTGAATTGTGCATTTTTAAAGAATTTTGTAGGCTTTTTAAACCAGAGTTGTAGGTAGAATTTTACAGAAAAGTATAAAATTGGTAATTAATTGATATTTCTAAAAGTTAAAAAATGCGATTTAAATAAGAACAAATTGGGTTGGTGGCATGGAAATTATTATTAAAAGTTATATGCACAATTATAGAATGTCATTCAGTGTATACTGATAATTTTTAGGATATTTTCTTCCCCCTCCCCCAACTGTTTTCTTTTGAGTTGTGTCAAATGCCAGTCTTGCATTTTTAAACTTATTTTTATGTTAATGTAATAGAAAAACTTTTAGCATTGAGGAACTTCACAGATGTTAAGGAGGATGTCAATAAATTGTGATATGCATTGTTTAAAAAAATTATATTTTGTTTTAATTATAATATTAATTTTGAATGACTGTTGATTTTTCAAGCTGTGCAATTCCCCTTAAACTCCAGTTTTATTTTTTATTTTTAACAAGAACTGAAACATTAGTGATAATAAAATAATATAATTTTAGTACCTAACAGTATTAAACTAGCCAGACGAGTTCTTCAAATACCTAATAATTGTGAAAAAAAAAAATCCGCCAATCTAAGGAAGTATTATGTTATTTCCGTCCATAGATATGTGGTATGCTAAAAATCAGAGCTCATTCCATGAGCAGGTATCCTTAAAGTGAAGGAATTTGTCTGCTCATGTACCTCATACAAGAATTGCTGTTTATGTGTTTTATCTCACTTTCCAATAACAATTGTATTATGGCATGTCACCAAGTTACCAGTTTGAAACCAAGATGTGAACAACAAGTGGTATTTGTATGAACAGATGTTGAGAATAAAGGGGTTACAACAATATGATAGTCTTCTTTTTTTTTTCCCCCTCTCTATAACAGCTATAGCATTAAACACTACCTGTCTTGATTTATTTTTCTTAGTTATTTATATTAATGAAAATCTATTTCTTGATTTCACTGAAAATCCTTCATTGAAAGTACTTTGCAATGAAAGAGTTTCAGTTGATAAGACATATAGCAGAGTGAAAATCTTAAGAAATAAAGGAAAATATTTTTCCTCATGAAAACACATGCCAGAGATGAAAATTATTTAAATTTTCAAAATCCAGAACAGCAAATGTACTGCCAGCATTTCAGAATTCCCCACAGAATTATCATCAGGCTAAACACTGAAGAATATTAGAGATAATTCAATAATGTCACCAGTACAGCTTAGTATTTGTATTGCATATGGGTTTTTAGAAAATTTTAGAAAATTTTCTCTGTCTGTAACATTCAAATAAATTAAGCTTTATATTCGAATGATAAAGTGCATTCTTTTAACTTGATTTTTAGGTAGACATCACATTCTTCACATCACGTCCTTCTCAAATTATACAAAATCTTTTGTTATATGCAGAGTTTACTTCTTACACTGACTTTAAAATTTTGATGTTTTAGTGTATAGTAACTGTAGTTAGCAATATGATATTTCACACATAAATGGATTTCTTAATACAGTCCATTCCGGTTATTTGGGACACATCGGGACTAGTGCATTTTGGCCCGATTAAGCGGCTGCCCCAATTATCCGAAGTTTCACGTAAATAGTTAAAAATACAATGTACCCCCCCCCTTTATACAATTGGTTCACTGTACAATCAAATCACATTATGACGAACTCAACACAGTCAAGTACCGTTCACTATACAATGTGCAGTAAGCGCCGGTCATTGTGATCACGTTAAACAGCGATTCTAATTGGCGAAAATAGGAGGAATATTATCCACAGGCTATAAAAGCAAAGATATATTAAGCAGAAATTTACCCTTTATTATCTTACCAATTAAAAAAATTAAATGATACGTGAAAATCGGAATAATTAATACGCACTGTAATATGTACATACGAACTAGTTGACATTTGTGGGTGGGGGTTAAAATTTAAAACAGTAAAAGGATAAGCAATTAATAACAAAGAACACGGCACACACAAATTGCAAGTAACACAATACGTGCAAGTGAGAACCGAGTAACAAGTTACAAAGCTTTAAAAATAGGAATGAAGAGAAGATCTGAAAATTAATTTTTTTTATATGATTGAAGATTTCATGGAAGTGTAAACACATTCTACCATAATAACCCACAGAATTCTAGCTGTCAGTATTATCGCATATTCAGTAAGATAGAGTTTACTGTCCATTTATGGTAGATTTCACTAACAGAAAAGCCCAATAAAACAGGTGACTGCTAATTGTTTTATGGTTGTGATCTCCAGAATTTCTACCGAACCACGTGGTACTGTCGGAGACAATCGTAGGGTAATCTCCAGTGCTGCTGTCTCCTGTCCCAATTAAAAGGCATTCTGTCCCAATTAAGCGAAGTAAACCCTGGCTATTTTCTGGATTGGTTTCTGTTTTTTTATGATTTGCCTCAAATACAGTGAAACTTCTCCTAACAGACACCTCTTGTTAAGACATCTCTCTACAACGGACATTTTCAAATTCCCCAACTCAACTCTTGGTTTTAACGTGTTTGCAACTTCTGTCTAGCGGACATTCTCTGTAACGGATGCGGACAGGCAATCTGCACTATTTCGTTTAGATTAGCACTTAATTTGATCTCCCCATAACGGACAGCGGGCGAGCTTACGGCCCTTTTTCTAGGAACTTTTCTTCCACGTATTGCCTCAATCGTGTGTTTTTTTTTTCTATTTCCGATTCTCTGAATTTTATCAAGGTTTACGTCGCAGTTCTAAACCCTTTTTCAAGAATTTTAAGGCACGTGTAAAACTTCTGATGAATTTGGTGTGCGCAGGGGGGGAATATGGTCGGCCTTTCGTCTTTTCAGTTTTAGTTTTGTTCAGTGTCGTGTGAAGTGCACAATGTCTTCTCGTAAACATTTAACTTCAAAAGATAAAGTCAAACTCATTAATGCGTATGATCGGCAAAAAAATAGTGTTCGCAATCTCGCTGCAAAATTCAAAATCGGGGAGACGCAGATAAGCGACATCCTAAAGAAAAAAAATGAACTGCTTAAACAATTTTGGCAACACGGAAATGATCAGGTTCAAAAATGATTCCCGAAAACTGTTGGACTTCAAATTGACAATGTTACGTATGAGTGGTTTTGTCGCGAACATGCTAAAAAAATTCCCATTAATGGGCCTATTATTAGGGAAAAGGCTTTGGAGGTTGCGAAATCTATGGGAGTAAATGAGTTCAAAGCTTCTGTGGGATGGCTAGACAAGTTCAAAACTCGGCATAAAATTTCTTGGAAAACCGTAAGTGGTGAAGGTGGATCTGTTGATATTGGGGTTGTAACAGAGTGGACCGTCAAACTGGAAGATTTATGTCATGATTTTGAAGCTAAGGATATTTACGACTGTGACGAAACGGTTGTTTTTTAAAGCTCTTCCTGAAAAAACGGACTCTAAAAAACGAAAAGTGCCAGGGCGGAAAAATTTCTAAGGAACGCTTGACTGTACTATTGTGTACAAATATGCTGGGAGACTTTGAACAACCTCTTGTTATAGGAAAACCACAAAATCCTCGTTGTTTCAAGGGCATAAAGTTGAATCTTTTGAATGTTGACTGGAAGTCTACATTCAAAATGTTGACTGGAAGTCTACATAAAAAAGTGTGGATGATACGAGATATCATGAACGAATGGATAAGTCACTTTAACCAAAACATGATTTGTCAAAACAGAAAAATTATTCTTTTCATGGATAATGCTGCATCTTGTGCACAATTCAATGTGCACCCGCACATTGAATTGTGCAACATTCAAATCGTTTTTCTGCCACCAAACACATCTGCAGAGTGTCAGCCCTTGGATCAAGGGATAACAAAAAAATTTTAACTTCACTACAGAAAACGTGTTTTAAGACATCTCATTGCAAACATGAATGATGTAACATGTGCAAGTGACCTTGCAAAGAAAATCAGCATCCTAGATGTGATTCAATGGATTTCCTCTTCAGTAAACACAATTAGAAAACAAACTGTTGTGAACTGTTTTGTAAAGTCTGGCTTCTCAAACGCAAAAATTGACGTGAACAGCAATGTGGAGCACCAAGAAGAACAATAACTTCAACGTCTATCGATAACGTACGATACTTCAGCTACAGGTGACCCTGGCTACAAAGATATAGACTCGGAACCTCACTACAGAAGATGGTGCACTAGATATCAACGACATTATCATTGATATTTTTCAAGAAGTTCCTCATGAAGATGAAGAAATGGAAGGAGGTCATTCTGTCGAAGAACATATTAACGACGAACCACCAATGAAAATAGAAGAAGCGCTCATACAAATCAATCGTTTAAAAATGTTTTTCGCCGCTGAAGAAGATACTGAAGGAATTTCGATGGTTTCTTCACTCCAAACAAATATTGAAAACAAAATTATCAGGTGGAAGAAGGTGCAGAAGAAAATAAGTGATTACTGTATGTATTTTTCTTAAGATAAAGTCATAATATGCATAGTATTATGCATAATATTATTTTTGTAAATAATATAGATACAATTGTATGTATATTATTTACAAAAATATTGTTCAAAATCTGTATATATTTTAATTTAATTTTACATTAAACGGTTAACGATTTTTCTTTCTTTTTTTTTTTTTTTTCTCCCTCAGACTTCTTGTTAATGGACACTTCTCTCTAACGGACACATTTTCGTTCCCCATGGCTGTCCGTTAAATGGAAGTTTCACTATAAATGGCTGCTCCGATTAACCAGTGTCCCAAATAACCGGAATCCACTGTATTTGATATTTCTTAATATTTGATATCATATATTTGGATCTTAGAAAAACCTTTGATACTGCTGCACAAATTGAAGCAGTGGGAGGCAAATTGCTGCTATAAATAAAGGGATGGTTGAGTGGGAGAAGACAGTGGTAATCAATGGAAACTGCTCTTCATGGACTAATGTTATTATTGGAGTCCCTCAGAGTTCAGTGTTAGGTCCATTGTTATTTTCTGTATTTATAAATGATATTGATGATGGTATATCAGGCTTAATGTCCAAGATTGCAGAAGTTACGAAGGTTGGCAGGGTTGTTAATGACACTAATGACACTATGCTGCTGCAACAGAATCTAGAAAAGTTGAGCAGATGGGCTGAGAGGTGGCAAATGAAGATTAACATTGACAAACGTAAAATACTACACATGGGAAGCAGTAATCCCAGAGTAACATATCAACTCTGTGGTATCACACTGATAGTGGTAGAGAATGAAAAGGACCTGGGGGGTAATTGTGCAGGCAGATATGAAGTTTTCTGAGCAGTGCAGACTGTCTGCAAGAATAGCTCATAGTGTCTTGTCAATGATATACAGGAATTTTTCTAGCAGGGATAAGGAAGTGATTATCCCGTTGTATAAGGCAATGGTCAGGCCATACCTTGAGTACTGTATACAGGTCTGGAGGCCTCATTTTAAGAAGGATGTAGAGCTGTTGAAACGAGTACAGAGAAGGGCAACAAGATTAGTGAATAGAACAAAGGATTTCTCTTACAAAGAAAGACTTAAATTTTGCAAATTACAGTGTCCAGAGACTAGGCACCTGCGAGGTGATCTGATTGAGGTGTATAAAGCCTTGAATGGTTTGAGCATGCTCAATGCAGATGGGACTCTTCTTCTTGCTCAGAATAATTGCCTGAGAGGGCATAAATTCAAATTGAGGAAAGACTGTTGTGGGATAGATGTGTGGAAGTTTGCCTATATCCAGCGGGTGGTTGATTGCTGGAACAAACTTCCATCTGTCATTGTAGAAGTTGATAGCTTAAATAGATTCAAGGCAGAACTTAAACATTTGGAGCGAGTGGATGGGTGAAATAAGGAGTTTTTTTTTTTTTTTTTTTTTGGCTGATGCTAAATAACGGGTAGCCAACGAGTCGATCGCGGATTTAATTTCGGTCGATCACTGCGAATTTTAAATATACAGTCATCCCTCGATTTGTGCAATGTAATTTTTGAGATCGTAGATCGTGGCACATTTTCAAAGAAAAAAGTAGATTACATAACAAATTAAGTTGGCCACTCCTGCTATATAAGCCAGCTTTCTTGCATCATGTGCCTTTGCTAATGCAAATTTAATATTCTTTGAGTCAGTAATAATTGCATTTTTTTTTTTTTTTTTTGAAAATTGGATTTCAACTATTTCTCAAATAAATAAAATAAATATTTTTAGTCTTTAGAACAAGGACTTAAAATATCAGAATATAATTGACAGCTATTCACATCAGTTTTTTTTAACAGATTTGTCTAATTTTTGAAGTGCATTTCATCAGTCATTCATGTAGTTGCTTCCTGAGGAGAGAATTAGACTTAAAGGCTGACTTTAGCAGTAGCATTAGTAGAGGCATATGATGCAAGCATATGCAGCATCAGCCAAAAAAAAAAAAAAATAATAATAATAAAACACTCCCATTTCATCCCTCCCTTCGTTCCAAATACCTGTCCAGCTCAGCCTTAAATTTATTTAGGCTATCAACTTCCACAACAAAGGATGGAAGTCTGTTCCATCAACCAACTACTCGCTGGCTAAAAGCAAACTTCCACACATCTGTCCTACATCTGTCTTTGCTCAATTTGAATTTATACCCTCTCAGGTGATTATTCTGGGCAAGAGAAAGAATCCCATCAGCATTCAGCATGCTCAAACCATTCAAGGCTTTATATACCTCAATCAGATCACCTCGCAGGTGCCTAGTCCTCAGACACTGTAATTTGCAAAATTTAAGCCTTTCTTCGTAAGAGCACCCCCTTTGTTCCATTCACTAATCTTGTTGCCCTTCTCTGTACTCGTTCCAACAGCTCTGCATCCTTCTTAAAATGAGGCCTCCAGACCTGTATACAGTACTCAAGGTGTGGCCTGACAATTGCCTTATCCCTACTAGAAAAATTCCTGTATATCATTGACAAGACACTATGAGCTACTCTTGCAGACAGTCTGCACTGCTCAGAAAACTTCATATCTGACTGCACAATTACCCCCAGGTACTTTTTGTTCTCTACCACTGTCAGTGTAGTACCACAGAGTTGATACATCACTCTGGGATTACTGCTTCCCATATGCAGTACTTTTCATTTGTCAATGTTAAACTTCATATGTCACCTCTCAGCCCATCTGCTCAACTTTTCTAGATTCTGTTGCAGCAGCGTACAGTCATTAACAACCCTGCCAACCTTCGTATCGTCTGCAAACTTGGACATTAAGCTTGATATACCATCATCAATATCATTTATAAATACAGAAAACAACAATGGACCCAACACAGAAGCCTGTGGGATTCCACTAATAACATTAGTCCATGATGAGCGGTGTCCATTGATTACCAATCTGTCTTCTCCCACTCAACGCACCCTTATCCATAGCAGCAATTTGCCTCCAGTGCCACACTGCTCCTCTTCCATGTGCAAGAGTATCTGTAGCCTTTTTAGATCCAAATAATGATATCGAAGTTATTTCTTGCATCCAGTTCCTTTGTGACCACATCATAGTATTCAATCAAATTGGTCAGGCAAGACACTCCCTTAACAAAACCATGCTGCGTCCCAGGTATAACTGAAGTCTTGTCTAAATGATCCTGCAGTGCTTCTTTAATCAGTGCCTCCATTAATTTTCCTGGAACAGAAGTTAAACTAACAGGTCTATAATTACTTGTTTCACCCTTTGATAACTGTTTTCATCCTTAGGTAAATAACTCTTTATTTTTCTTTGCATCCTTTGCCAAAGATTTCTCATAATCTGCCTTTTCCTGCCTAATCTCCTTTGTGACTTGGTTACAGACCAGCTTATATCTATCATAGGCTTCCATGTCACCCATTAATATATATGTATCCCATGCATTTTTCGTCTCTGCCACATGTCTCGTTAGTTTATCGGACAGACATCCATTTCGGCCTAAACCTTGAACAATATTTCTTAGTTGGTATGTAAAGCCTAGTAGCTTCCAAGATAAATTCTTTGAATGCTTCCCATTTTCAATTTGCTGTTGGTAACATCATCAGTTGGTCTCACCATATAGAATTTTTAAATACTGTCTCAGTCCATCGTAGTCGCCTTTACGAAAGCAAAAACCCATCCCTTTACCCCTGATGGTAGTTACCTCTTTGAGTAAATCTCACTTCAGCACACTGTGATCACTGCCACCTAGTGGTTCCTTTATCGGCAGATTCTTAATGCATGAAGAATCACTACTGATAATCAGATCAAGAGTATTACTCCCTCTAGTTGCCTCCTGAAAATGCTGATGTAGAAAACAGTCATCCAATAAATCCACAAAAGCCTTGCTAGTGTGTGAGTGACCAGCCCCCAAATTCCAGTCAATATCTGGGAAATTAAAATCCCCCATTATAAGACTCTGATTTACTGACCCAATCTATTTCTCTGAATAGTTTCTTATTATACTCATCAGTCATTAGGCCTATAGCCCACTCCTATTCTCAATTTTGATCTCCCAATGCTTATGTCACACCAAACTGACTCTACACTGCACTGTCCAGCGATGTCGACTGGCTTCACTTCCATGGATTTTATGTATTTCTTAACTAATAGCATAATCCCTCCTCTCTTCCTGTCTATCCTTTCTGTACACATTGTACTTCTCAAATTCCAGTTCTGCATTCCTTATATCTGTGTTACACCATGTCTCTGATATCCCAACAATATCTGCCTTTGATGTTTTGGGCAATGCCTCAAATTCATCAAATTTATTTACCAAACTCCTAGCATTGGTATACATGCACATGTTCCTATTCTTAGCTACCCTAACACAACCCATGTGTTTACTTGTACCACAATGATTCCCAGCAGTCTCTGAAATACCCTGCATCTTGTTTTTCAGGCTATTGCTCATTCCAGTAGAAGCAGTGCAAGAATCATTTTCACCTGTGCCAGTGCTACTGTTAATCTATTAGTCCTTGTATCCCCCCCAAAGCTAGCAGTTTTCTGACTCACCTAACACTGCCTCGATAGCATCAGCAAATATTCTTGCACCCTTTCTATTTAAGTGTATCCCATCCCTGTAGAAGCAGTCTCCCCTGTTAACAAGTACAGACCAGGCTGAAAAATATTCTACCCCTTGAGTTTTGCACAATATTTCCAGGGCCGAATTGATCAACAAGGCTCTCATCGTATACTTTCTCCTATCGTGTCTGGGCAGAATTGCAGTCACTTTCAAATTCAGCCCTAATTCACGGCTTTTTTTCAACAGTGATCTGTACTTGTTAAGTAATTCCGCCGGTTTCCTACTCTTAATATCATTAGTGCCAACATGTACAATAATATCACCATTTGTGCCCTTAAAAGATGATATCCACTCTACATCGTCATCAACCTTTGCCTCTGGCAGACATACCCTGGTCCTGTTCCACCAATAATTTTTACATAGCATGTTCCCCGTTTCCCTTACAATCATCATCATCAGCTATTTTCAATCCACTGCAGGATAAAGGCCTCTCCAGCAACTTTCCGGTTCCTTCTGTTTTGAGCACTGGCCATCCATTTACTACCCAAAAACTCATGAATTTCATCTATCCATCTCCACCTTTGCTTTCCAGGTTTTCTTCTAGCTCCTCTTGGGTACCATTCTACTATTTTCTTAGTCTATCTGTCATCATGTCTTCGAGCTATGTGTCCTGCCCATAGTCACCAACAACTACTAGTTCCTGTGGGACCAGTGCATTCTGCCTTGGGGGGTTGCCACTGTGTTGCGTGATGATCAAGTGCAAGCTCTGGCGTTGATGTGGGCAGCTGAGAGCTTATGGGGCCCTTCAATTTAGATCCTTCGAGGGCATCCACCCTGTCCTTCAAAGCTATGCCTATAACAACGCTGAGTTGTTGCCTCATTTCCTTACATTGCGCACACACACAGACATCCCCCTTGGCAATATCAGGTCCCATACCTGATTGCTCCACAAACATCAAGCAAGCAATCATTAAAAACTTATTAAAGACTTATTTTATTTTTAGTTCTTCTGCAAATCCAGATATATGTATATATATTTGGTTTTGCAGCTTTTAGCTTATTCCATTAGATTACAGTGTGAGATGTCATGATATTTGGTTACTTTAAATAAATTTTCTGTTTATATTCTGATACGCCTACATGGTCAGAGGAGTTCACAATATAGAGATAATACAAGAAACAGCACTGCATTTAGCAGTTAACTGAGGAGATTATCTAAATTTGGTATTGTTAGCATTATTTTAATCCTTGGCACTATCAAGCCTGTTTGTTTGCAGATTAATATAGAATACATGGTTCTGCCTGTGCTATCCATCCACTTTTTGCCATGTCTTCTTTTCTTTGCTACATGAGGCTAAGTAAAACAGGAATATCACATTTTCATGAAATTTCTTCTTTAATTGGACATTGCTGCTGTGAACTTGCCAGTCATTGCATTATTATTATTAGTAATAGCCGTATGGTGAAAGGAAGCCTGAGGCTTATGCTGCACCCGAAAAAAAAAAAAAAAAAAAAAAATCCCGAGTTACCCTGAGAGAGAGAGAGAGCCAAAAGTAGAAGGGAATCACCAAGAAAGAGAAGAATGATGATTTTCTTTATTTATAATTTCTTTAAATTTAATTGTGGTGTATTCCATGGTAATACCATAATTTCTACCATGGTTTCATTATTTTAAAATAAATGTGTATTAAATAAAGGTGTATTTAAAAATAATATAAATGATATTAGCCCAGTAGTTGTGGTTGGAGGGGGGGGGGGGTTCTGACAAGTCCCTTAACAAAATATCTATTGCACTTTAATTTCCTCTTCAAGATTAGTCAGTATATTTTTGTGTTTATCCTTTAGGCCCCTTAGCACAATTCATCACCATTTGGAGAGGTCTGGGTTTGATTTCTGTCTATAAATAGAGGAAGTCCTCTTCAAAAAAGACTAGTTATGCAATCTTAAATGGAAAGTAGAGCCCCCCTCCCCATGAATTATTCCAGGTCTTTCTGCATGCACAAACAGGCAAATCAGCTCACAACCACACTCCTACAGACAGATTCAGAACATGGATATAATCAACAGGTTCCAGTATCTTAAAATAACTTGAAAAATGTTTGTCTACCTTCCTATAGCAGGAACGATTGTGACACTCTGATAGCTAAATGATGCATTATTTTTGTAATTAATTAATTTGAAATGTTTTATTCTCCACTACCACACAGTTGGTCTAACTTCCTATAGCAGCATTATGGTCCTGGTAGCCAAAATAAATGATTAGGAACAGATTAATGCGTTTGCAGATGATGTAAAGGTTGGTAGGGTGGTTAATGACAGTACTCAGCATATGCTACTACAAAAAGATCTAGAAAAATTTTACAGATGAGCTTGAGAAGTGGCAACTGATGTTTAACATTGGCAAATGCAAGGTATCACACGTTGGTAGCAATAATCCCAGATTAATGTACCAACCAAACTAAGGGTAGTGGAGAACCAAAAAGACCACAAGCTTTCCCCCAGAAAAGCTCGTGGTTTTTGTTCAGCAGGGATAAAGAGATGGTTATCCTGTTGTATAAAGCAATGGTTATGCCATTTTGAGTACTGCATACCTTATTTTAGGAAGGAGGTGGAATTGTGGGTCAAGACCAAAGAGCCAGTGTTTTTATAAATGAAACAAGATTTTTTAAAATTAGTTTTAAATTAGCAATTCCTCAAACCACAACTGAAACACCCACCTTTCCAAAGGTTGGGGGGGGGATGTAAACAGACCCATAGTGCAATGGTAGCCACGAGTAGAGGTGAAATTGATTCCTGTTCTGCTTTTTTTTTTTCTTTTCTTTTTTTTTTGGGATATGCAGCAGCCTGATTACAAGATGAGAGATTACAAGGTCTGCTTTGTGGCCTACTACATCAGACAAGCAAATATATGGATCATGTCAAACCTAAAAAGGGCAAAAACAGGTTCACAGATGCTTGTGCATTTAATGCCAGGAATATAGCAAATTTTGTGATTTGAAGTATTAGGAAAATCAAATGCAGCACATAGAATCTAAGATAGTCACCCAGTTGAAATTGGTGGTAAGTGTTAATGTTCAGTCACTTTGTCGTAATATACACACTGGGAAAGCAAAGAAGAGTAGGAATGTTATAGGCCAAATGACTAATAAGTACAAACAACTTATAAAGACAAATAGATGGGCCAGTAAATCCAAATGTCTTGTAATTATTAATATTATTATTAGCCACATGGTGCAAGGAAGCCTGAAGCTTATGCTGCACCAGCCAAAAAAAAATTCTGAATTACCCTGAGAGAGAGAGAGAAACAAGTCAGAAGTAGAAGGGAATTGCCAAGAGAAGAATGGTGATATCCAGCTCAGGACCCTGGGTGTGCCAAGCCCATACCAGATGTGAGCCCCTGAGGTTAATGGGGAATTTTAACTTTCCATATATTGACCTGGGCTTGTGGGTTGGTCACTCAAACACTAGCAGAAATTTTATGGATTTATTGGATGACTGTGTGTTTAAGAGGGGCAACAAGAGAAAGCAGAACTCTTGATCTGATTAGCAGTGATTCCACAGATAAAGGAATCACTGTGACAGTGGTCATGATGTAGGATATACTTGAAGTTGTAACTATAATGGGAGGGGTTTTGCAGTTGCAACAGTGAGTATAATGGTCTTGGTTTTAAAATTCTTTTCAGTGAAACCAAGTCATGAGACAGAATTTGAAGTTATATTACAAACTAAATTTTAAATGGGAAGCATTCAGAGAAATAACTGCAGAAGTTACAGCTTTTTTTACACAAAGGTATTATTGTTCATGGTTTAGATGTAAACGGATTGTCAGGTGAAACGTGTGGTAGCAGAGAGAAAAAAAAAAAAAAATGAGTATAAATCACCAAGGGACATAGAAACCTACAAAATTAAATTTTGGCTAAGAATGCAAAGAATTCTTAGCTTTAGTAATACTAGAAGGAAAGGGATGAACCATGTTGGCACACTAGTTAAGTAAGAGTGACATAATTATTGATCCTGTAAAAAAGGTTGACAAATATTTTGCATCCTACATTGAGGCAGGAAGTATTTAGGGATTTGGATACCAGTGGTTATATATAATTGCAACCAGGAACTGAATGATTTTGTGATAAGTTGAAGAGAAATTTAAAGAAATGGTAATCAAGGCACTTAGAGTAGATGAAATCTATCCAACTTTATTAAAAGCTACCGGTAAGAAAAGTTTTGGTCATAATTATGAGAATCCTTGGGTTTAGGGGAAGTTCTTACAAATTGGAGATGTACAATGTCTGTCCTATTCATAAAGGGGAGAATTCAAGGATGTAATTGCAGCCCTGTAAATTTGACATCTTTTCCAGGCCGAAATAGAGACCCCAATGGGAATGCGCATAATAACAGACAAGACAATTCCACATTACTGATCAGATGTAACCCTAGTCGACAAGAAAGAAATGGCTACCTACCTGATCAACATAGCGGTGCTCAGCACTGGCAACCTTCACAAAACCTATGAGGAAATGATCAGGAAGTATGCAGACCTAAGACACGAAATCAGAGATGTGGCATATGCAACAAGTAGTGACTACACTAATCATTTTAACCAACAGTATGGTCCCAAGAATCCTACACAAGAGCCTAGCAGCAATAGGTTCCCCAGAGAACACCTACAAGGAACTCCAGAAAGTCACAATCCTTAACACCTGTAGGATAGTCAAAGAATTCCTTGACCAACAGTAACACCGGACATAACAACCACCCTGCGCACTTGGTACCAGTACCCATCATGGGGTGGAACCCCTATCAGGGAGAAATAATAATAAAAATAATGTAACTATATCAAGGGTAAAGAACAGATTTTGCTCTTGTAAAGGTGACCCAGTGGTCTTGGACAACTTTTAAATTCCCTTGAGTTGGATCGACTGATGATGGTACGGAAAATTTTAAATTATAAGAATTTGGCAGAGTAATCATTGAAGCTACCTAATCTTTTTATACCAACTAAGAGATACTGTTCAAGGTGTAGCCCTAAATGGATGTCACATGAACTGATAAGACTAGTGGCAGAGAAGAAAATGTGTGAGACGATTATAAATTAGCAGGCAACATGGACTGGACACATACAATCATTAATCTTATTATTTATTTTTTAAAATTTTATTATTATTTTACTCCTTTTTGACTAGTGCAGCCTTAGACTTCCTTCTACCATATGGCCATTACTAATACTAATAAGCACAGAATAGTCTGCATTCAGGTCACTAAGGGCTCAGGCAAATTAAGCCAGATTATCAGAAGTGTTTGGTTAGGAATACAAGGAAGAGTAGCAAAGAATTATTTGCTTATGCAGGGTGTCTAAAAAATACATGACAGAACTTCAGAAATGAGTTCCTCATATGTAGACAATAAAAATATTTTATATCAACATAGTTCCGGAAATGCCTGAGTTATTAACTGAAATGTCTTATCTCCCGAAGGTGATTTCCTTCATCACAAGGTACTGACAGAATGTGGTGGTTTTCCATTCCGACCATGTACACAAATCAGGAGAAGCAGATATGCACTTTATGTATGGTTTGGCGGATGGCAATGCTCTGGAGGCTCGTCATTTGTACCATGAAGGGTTCCCAAAACAAAGATGTCCAGACAGGAAAACGTTTGAAGGTATCCATCGGCGCTTTTGTGAACATGAGGCCTTTACACCTTGTGCTGCTGACACAGGACAACATCCAAAATCTCCTCTACTTCAGGAGTCGTAGATCTTGGTCATCCTCTGTTGGCAGCATGAGGTGTAAAGGTCCCATGTTCACAAAGGCGGTGATGGATACCTTCAAACGTTTTCCTGTCTGGACATCTTCAAATTTTTGCTACATTTTTTTGTTTAATTTTAATTGAAATTTTCTTCTTACTGAGCTCTTTAGGAGCCATATTACCAGTTTATACAATGTTGTAAATATAAAACATGAATTCAATAAATTTATGTCAAATGAACACAACACAAAAAATCAACTAAATTTGGTACTTGTTAGGTTGTACACGGCGAAAATAAATCACTAAAATTCAAAACAGACAAAATTTTCAAAAGAATTAAATAGGCAATATTTCTGCACAAATTGAAACTAACAGCCACTATTTCAAGTGTCGGCATTTTCATTTTATGGTTTCATTTATTTTCACACAAGCCATCTCTTGATAGTGTTTCACACAGTGTACTTGCTACTAATTTGTATATCGCAAACAAGACAATGACTGGATTGCAGGCCATGAATAGGTTTGCCTGAATTGGTTCCAAGTAACGGACGCTATTGTAATTAGTGTGTCCAGTGGCTTTCAGGGAAAGAGCTAAATGAGGAGTTTACTGCAGCCACTAATTCAATGTCGACAGTTTTACTTTATGGTTTTCACATTCCCTTTGTTTTTCTTCATAGGAATGCAGCTATATTTCAAGGATTTATTAAGGATGCATTAGTATTAATGGTAGAAAAGAATGCAAGGAAGCAAGCTTACACAGCATCAACCAAAACGAAAAAAAAAAAAAAAAAAAAATGACACTACCCTATCTCATCTTTCTGTCTGTTCTAATAATTTCTCTCATCCTTAAATTTATTCAAACTCAATGTATTTAAAACCTTAACGTTTCAATCAGTCTTCTCACAGTGCCCAGTTTCCAAGTGCTGCAATTTATATTTGAATTCCTATGGACGAACACACAGATTGGCAGGTATATAGGTACACTGCAATCACATATATAGTAATTCGATGGCAGTGTGGATAAACGTTGCGAGTTAACCGACTTTGAAAGAGGGATGATGGTAGGTGCTGACACATGGGTCACTCTATCGTGGAGGTGCAGGATTGCATTATCCCGTTTCACAGTATCAAGAGTGTATCAGGAATATGCCATTTCTGAAATAACATCTCATCATGGCCAGCGCTGTGGGCAGAAAGCTGTTGGATGAATGTCTGTCTCACATTGTTTCAGCCAAAAAAAAAGAAAATATATATATTTTTTAGGCCATCCAAATAAATTCATCTGCCGTGCTGTATGTCTGGTCATTGCGTGTGTTCTATGGTTGATTCTCTGGGGGAAAAAAATCTTCCTAGCTATGCCTGAGACCAACTAACTCAGCCATGGAGTGCCAAAAGAAGAGTGACAGTGGCACAAATAACTGCCAGTTTCAACAAGAGAGGTGCCACAAACGTCTCCACCATGACCAGGCAATCATTGGCAGCAAACAAGACCGACTGTTTATGGCTAATATAGGTTATGGGAGCTGCCGACCCAACCAGGTGTCCCATTGCTAACATCACGACACAGGACTCTATGCCTCATTTGGGCGAAAGACCTTGGATGATCTGATCCAATGAGTCCCGTTCCAGTTATTTCGAGTGGACAGGAGGGTGCATATCTGGCAGAAACTGCATGAGGCTATGCATCCATCATGCCAACAAGGCACTTTTGTGACAGACGGATGGTAGGTAATAGTCTGGAGCACGTTCAACTGGCACATGTTGGGGCCTTTGGTACATTTAGACTCTAGACGCATCTCTGAACGATCCAGGTTAAGTGTCCATCCTTGCAGACCATCTGCATCCATTCATGGTTATCGTGTACCCACAGGGCAATGGACTCTTCCAGCAGGACACTGCATCTCCCTTCAGAGTCGTGGTGACTAGAACATGCTTCGAACAGCAATCCGCGGAGTTTAGCACCATGGAATAGCCTCCCCATTCATCGGACATGAACCCTGTGGAGCATCTTTGGGATGCTGTGGAAAGGTCCGTTCAAGCCTTGGATCCTCCACCCAGGAATACAACGGAATTATGGACAGCATTGCAGCAAGCATGGATGGAAATACCTGTGGAACACTTTCGTGAACTAGTAGACTCAATGCCTCGCTATGTGACTGCCCTTATCTGAATGAAAGGTGGGACTACCTGTAACTAGGTAGTGTTCCCATGATTTGTTTCCACTCAGTGTATAAGGCAATGATAAGACCACACTTTGAGTACTGCATACAGGTCTGGAAGCCTCATTTTAAAAAGGATGTGGAGCTGCTGGACTTCTGCAGACTGCAACTTTGAGAAACTAGGCACCTATGAATGAGATGATCTCTTTCAGTTTTTAAGGCCTTTGAATTGATTGTTCAAGCTAAATATTATTATTATTATTATTATTAGCTATATGGTGCAAGGAAGCCTGAGGCCCATGCTGCACCAGCCAAAAAAAAAAAAAAAAAATCCCCGAGTTACCCTGAGAGAGAGAGAGAGAGAGAGAGAGAGAGAGTTAAGAACATTCTTACTCTTGCTCATGCAATGCACAAAAAGGCGGAACAATTTTAAACTGAAGGGTGTTTGCAAAAATTGGTTGTTTGTTTGTTTTGATTTTAAAACATCGGTGACTATGGCCATGTTGCTCCCTGTATATTGTGTGTAAATTGCGTGTTCTGAGATCGATTTTCTGCTTTTTGCTGGACGAAAACACGAGTTTCTGGGAGAAAAACCACGGTACCCTGGCTGGAGACTGATTAACTCAGCGATGTTGTGAAAATAACCCGTAAAAATTCCTCACATCATCGACGGGATTCTAACTCAGGTCTTTTCCACCCGGTGTGGGGGAGGACGGCGATCCTACCAATTGTGATTTCCTTGAGGACTACAGTGTCTGTAGTGGATGATGTGTCAGAGTAACGGTCAGAAAGCACCCTGGCAAATTGGTAAGTTTCTAACCATGACCTTAAAGTAAACAGAATTTTATTGGCGTTTTTCACACCGTCGATTTTGTCGAACTCATTCGTGGGCTGTGTTTCGTTTTATACCTGAGTATTCTCGATTTTCATCCAATAAAATAGGCAATTTGACTGTAGTATGCATGAAATTTACAAACAGAATGTGCTATATGCCTTTTGTTTCAAATTCAAATTATTATATTAAGCCCACCCGTAATCTCTTACCCATTTATGTATTATGACTGTAAATTGCATGTGTTCTCTGGTCGATTTGCCTGTTTTGCTCGACGAAAAAATCCCAGTTTCTGGGGGGAAAAAAACCGTGCTATCTACGCCTGAGACGGGCTACCTCAGCCACAGAGTGAAAAAAAGTCCACTAAAGTTCCTCGCGTCATTTACGGGATTGGAATGGGCCCTTTCCATCCGGTTGGGGAGGACGGTGACGATACCACTGTGCTACCGGCGCAGACTATATGCCTTTTGTTTATGCACATTTTAACACGTGCTTTTTTGCCAAAGAATTACTTGTTTTATGGAAAAAATCACACAACACACAGTATGCTCTTTCAATCTGTGTGTTGTGTGATTTTATGGAAAAAATCACACAACACACAGATTGAAAGAGACCCGCGGTGCCATTGTGGAGAAGAAGAGTCCTGGGGGCATCTCATGTATGAGTGCCCTGCCTATGACAACAGTAGAATCAAGTTTGCTACCGCAATTCAAAGGAATCCACGAAACCAAGAGTCCTCGCTGCTGCTCGATGAAAACACATACAGGGCACTAACTGTGTATGCGCAGGAAATCTTCGCACTGAGGCTAGCCAAGATTGCTGAAATGAGAGCAACATTGGATCATGCTGCCCAAGGCCTGAATCAGATTGGCGTGGGTTAGCTCCTTCTCTGCTAGAGGACACTGCCTTGACAACTTACAAATCCTTTAAGGGTAGGAACACTGCTGGTACCATTCTGGTGCGGGACTGCTGGCACTCATCGAGTGCGGGATACTGCTGCAAACCCCTTATAGGGTAGGATCAGCCGGCACCGTTCTGGTGCAGGATTGGTGGCACTCTGGAGAACTTCTGAGTGCGGGATACAGAGTCCATTGGCCTCTGGTGATCATGCAGGGGCACCTGTCCCCTGCTACTTTAACTCCCACCCCCAGATCCCTATTTTCACCTCACAAAGAGCGGACTGCTCCTTAACTTCAGTCCGTCCTCCTTTCCCTCTTTCTGTTCCTTCTAACTCGTACTCCTGCTCTGTTTTCTCCCCCCCCACTTTTTATTTTTTATTATTATTTTTTATTTTTTTATTATTTTTTTTATTATTATTTATTTTTTTTGTATTATTTTTTTTATTTTATTTATTTTTATTTATTTATTTTTTTTTTCACTTGACCTTTGTCAGGAAGCTTAGGCAACCCTGGCAAAGGCCAGCCAGAGTATAATGGGCAGCCTGGCTCACCTCCCAGTGGTGGTGGCGGGCAACGTGGGGTCCCACTAGGGGATCTGCGGCCAAGCAGCCAGAGACACAACAACAAAACATAACACTACTCTGACAGAAACCAGACATTACACTTTTTCTGGCTTTTACAGAGAGTCTGTACTTCTTCACAAAGTACCATGGTGCAGATGTGGGAAACCACAGGTGGCGCCTTTCACAAAACACTATGCCACTATGCCTAACACACAGTATGCTTGCTGATGTGCGCAGTGACTGTCTTGTGAGTTTGCAATTTTAAATTTCTTGAGCTGATGTCTCGAGCCATTCCCATCCATGATGTGAAGTGTTCCATAAAAATTTCTCCTCTCAATAGCAGGGCAGCAAGTAATGAAAAACTGAAATGTAAGACTACATAAGAGAAGCCACTATTTTTTAAAACCTAGATATTATGTTTAAAGAACATAATGAATAAATATTCCTAAAAATTTTCTCCATTTGTCGTCCAGTGACATGATAGCACATTTATTATTTTTCGTAATCTTTCACAGTCATTAATATGACCATTTGCAGCGGAAATGATGCAATAAAAGAACTTATTCACCATCAACAAAAAAAAAAAAAAAACACGAAACCTCCCATTTCACTTATTCATTCCCTCCAATAGCTCTTCCTTGAATTTATTTAAGCTTTCAACTTTCGCAACAACAGATGGATGTTTGTTCCAACAGTCAACCACTCATTGGCCAAAGGCAAACTTCTGAACCTCTATTCTACAACTGTCCTTCCTGAATAATAAGTTGTACCGTTTCATGTGTTTAGGGTCAGCAAGAGGAAGAATCCCATAAGCATTGAGCTTGTTCAAACCATTCAAAGCCTTAAACACTTGAATGAAATCAACTCACGGGAGCCCAGACGCTACAATTTGCAGAACTGAAGCTTTTGCTGGTAAGACTACCCCTTTGTTTCTCTTACCAATCTGGTTGGTGTTCTCTGTACTCGTTCCAGCAGCTCCACATCCTTCCTAAAATGAGGCCTCCAGACCTGTATGCAGTATTCAAGGTGTGGCCTGACCATTGCCTTATACAAAGGGATAATCAACTTCATATTCCCGCTAGCAAAATTTCTATATCGTTGACAAAACCCCATGAGCTGTCCTGGCAGCATTTCTGCATTGCCTATAGAATTTTATATCTGAGTGTACAATTATTCCCAGGTCTTTTTCATTTTCCATTACCCTGAGTGTAGTATCGCACAGCTGGGATGTTACTCTGTGCTTGCTTCTACCCATATGCAGTACTTTGCGTTCATCAATGTTAAACTTTAATTGCCATTTCTCATCCTATCTACCTAACCTTTTTTTTGATCCCGTTGCATACTATCTTTAACAACCTTTATAAGATTTTTTTTTTTATCTTTTGCAAAGTTGGACATTAAGGCTGTTATACCTTAATCAGTATTATTATATAACAATGGGTTATATAATATAAAATGGGCGCCCAATGCCGAACTCTGATGGACTACACTAATAACATTAGCCAACGATGAGCAATGTCTATATTGATTACGGACTCTCTCTTTCTTATAGTTAATAGTATAGTTAAAAGAGAAGTTGGCTTCGAGCAGTTTATTTAATACAACGTCATCGAAAAAGGTGTCCGTGATTTTCCTTTTAATTATTTTCAGAAATATTTGATCGATTGCTGTAGCAGCATACAGTGTGGTAACTCACTAAGTTTTATTTGACACTTAAACAATGACCTTGGACGCGCACCGCCTCAATAGTGTCAGTAAGATGGCCGTGCAACTGAAAGCGCAGTGTGTGTGTGTTGTGGTGTGCTGAATTTAAATCTGTCATAACAGTGCAACGTCAATACCGACGTCGGTTTGAAATTCAGCGCACACTCACGGCGCAGCCAAGGTCATTGTTGAGGTGTCAAATAAAACTTAGTAAGTTACCACACAGTTTGCTGCTATGCTGTGCCTGTAGCACAATTGTATCGTCACCGCCCTCCCCATACCGAGTGGAAAAGGCCCGGATTCGAATCGCGTCGATGACGCGAGGAACTTTAGTGGACTTATTTTCACTCCGTGGCTGAGTTTGTCGGTCTCAGGCGTAGATAGCAAGATTCTCCCCCCCAAGAAACTGGGGTTTTTTTCGTCCAGCAAACAGGCAATGGACCTCAGAACACAGGCAATTTACAGACAAAATAAATATATGGGTAGATATAATAATTTACAGGTGACCCTAATATCATAATCATAATTTGTTTGCTGCTACGATCACAGCAATCGATCAAATATTTCCGAAGATAATAATAATAATAATTATTATTATTATTATTAGCTATATGGTGCAAGGTAGCCTGAGGCTTATGCTGCACCAGCCAAAAAAAATTCTGAATTACCCCGAGAGAGAGAGACAGAAAGGAATCACCAAGAAAGAAAGAGAAGAATGATGATATCCAGCTGAGGACCCTGGGTGTGCCAAGTCCATACTCACCAGATGTGAGCCCCTGGGGTTGTTTAAAAGGGAAATCACGGACATCTTTTTCGATGACCTTGTATATCGGGGGCGGTCTGCAAAAGAGTTAAAAAAAAAGCGTGATATTAGGGCCACCCACGACGTACTCATCTGCTCATGTCTGTAAATTACGTGTGTTCTCTGGTCGATTTGCATTTTGCTGGATGAAAAACCGAAGTTTCCGAGGGGGAACCTTGGTGTTATCGCTTGGGATCGACTAACTCAGTCCCGGAGTAAAAAAAAAAAAAAAAAAAACCGCTCAGAAAGGTGCCTTCCATCATTGACTGGATTGAAACTGCCTTTTTCATCTGGTGTGGGGAGCATGGTGATTACCACAACTGTGCTTAACCCGCGGGCTTGCAAAGGTTCAGGCCGAGCTACGGTATACCCTACATCAAGTGGCCGCTACGATTACCCCGATAGGTATCCAGATTCTTCCTTCCCGCCAAGATACTTTTTGGTTTTCATATTCTATGAAAATTTCTACCTCAATCCAGTGTATCTTTAGTGCTTGATATTTTATTCGTTTGAAATGAGACTACTAGCAATTTATAATAAAAAATGGTAGTAATCTCATATAACCAATGTTGTCCTTTGTAGTGCCTCTTTTTTGCATTGGTCCGTATTATTCTTATGGTGTAGCCTTAATTTGCGTCATTTTGGATCATGGCAAGATGCGATTAACGAAATTTTCGCCAAAAAAAAAAAAGTCTAAACATTAATTTTTTATAGGTATCATTTCATAATTTCTTAAGTGTATTTTTCCCAAATGGGAATGTTTTTATGTTGAGAAAGAAGATCAGGTGTCAACGCGTAATTTGAATTGCAGCTGGCAATCTTTATTTATTTTCACGTTCATTTTTCTGGATGCCGAAATACCTCGCGATAATGAGGACCATTAGTGCTCCGTTTCCTACCAATGAGATCTTTGAAATTGGGCAATGGCCAATGAACCAATGGTCACAGAAAAAATTTCCCGCGCTTCTCTTTCCCGCCACATTTGGACTACGTTCCGAAATTGCAGAGTGCGATCGTAGTGGTCGAAGTGCACGTTATCGTTAATGAAATCGAAATTTCTTAACCTTTCCGATATTTGCGGCTGAAATTTATGCGTTAAAAATGTGGATTCAGGTGCGTTTTATGGACGGATGTCAATCGGTGAGAGTTGATAATCTGTCGAAGCTGACGAAAATCGAAGAATTACGACAGCGTTTACTGGAACAATTGGATGTGCCGCCGGAACGTCAGAGGTTGTTTTACCGCGGAAAACAGGTCTGTTCGATTTTTCCGCTTGTTAGGCTTAATGTGTTTACTGTAATCTGCCAACTTTGTAAAGTCCCCAGCACCCATCGTTTTGGCCCGTTCTGTTTATTCTTAGTGAAAATAAACGCGATTAGTAATAAAAAAAAAAACATATTTTACCTATTTTTGTTGGCCTTTTCGACGTTTTCGATATACTTTCGGCAAATGTCACTGACGATGAACTTGCAGACATGCACGTGGTGGTTTTTGATATCTTTTGGATGTTTGTGATATCGTTTGGATGCTTATGGTTCAACCTTAAATGTCAGTTTGCCATTCGAATACTTTTAATCGACTTCTTAAAATCTATATTATTTGATATATTAAAAAAGGAAGTTAAGATGTACCTACGAAGTTAATTTTCTTGCCGCCCACGGAAAAGCACCAACGCACGCAGTTTTCTTGATGCGTAGTAAAAAAGATGGACTCGTTTAATATCGTAAAGTCGAGTTTAAACGACTTTTCAGGACGATCGATATTTCTTTCTTGTGGTGAGAAATACGAGAAGCCAAAACTTCTTACATATCGTGGGCAGAATGTTTCCATTTTCTCCGAATATGACGTACCGTATTTCCAGCTGCTCGGATATTCGTTACGGAAGAGCGGTTACGCATCTCGGTTCGCTCTCTCCGCGTTTCGTTAATATGTTTGCCCGTTATTTCGAGAAAAAAAAAACATCTTTCGATTTTAGACACATCCACGGGCATCACTGCAGCTGAACTTGTTCATTTAATCTTTCTGTTAACCAAAAAAACATTCCATGCACATTCTGTTTGTTTACTAATACGTCTTCCATCCCCCCCCCCTTCCCATACAGTTAACGATCGTGCCAGTTTAAACAAACAAAAACAAAAAAGTAAAAATGTAACGATTATTTTATTATGGCCCTGCAAAATTCTAGAAAGATTGAAATTATGGAAAAGACTGAAATTATATTTGGACGTAATAATATTTTAAATTGGAATGCAATGCCAACCTAATAAACTACTGTATAGCTGTGTTGTTATTCATTTAAGGTATGCATATCAAGATGACCTTATGATGCGAGGTCATCTTTGACTACCATGCCATTGAGGTTAAACCATTCAGTCTGTAGTTACCGATCTGAACTGTTCTACTCCTAAGGACCTAACCATCCTTATATAAAAATTAATGAATAAAATAAACACAAAAATAAGATTAAGAATAAAAAGAGAAGGACCAAAGTAACTCATCCTCAGGAGTGAACACACATTTTCCTACTACACACCCACACTCCCAAAGAATAAGTGCTATTAAAATAATAACACAAAAAGAAACAGAGTCCACAAGCACAATCTTTTCAACGAATACCATAATTTGGGAACTCTAAAACAGGGTTGTATTTCCATCATTGATTGCTATCCCAGTCAGTTATCAATAATGCCCCAGTATACCCCAGGCATTAAGAGAAATTTCTCTTAATGTTTTGGGTGGATTTAAAACTTGGAAAAATATTCCAGGTTTTTTCCTTGCACAAATACACTTCTACAAACAAAATACACATATAGTCTTGCTGCCATGAGAATGAATTCAAGGTGACCATCATGCAGTCTAAGAAATGGAGAAATTAGTGAACTAGGAAAAAAAAAATGTGTGTGTGGTGGGGGGTGTATATGCAGACATTATATTTATATTGGAGACCAAAATCAAACTGAGTTAAGAATTGATTCTGTTCTTTATATTATTTCATTATATATTTATTTGGTTACTTTTGTTTAAAATTAATCTAAAATTCAAAGTTGCCTATCACTCCCATACTTCTAAAATAAACTGCATCTGGTGGTGACCTTGAGCTCACATTGATGGTGGTAAAACTGGTTATCAAGGACAAGCTCAGGTGCCATTAACAGTTTGAATTTTTTTGCCACTCTAATTGATCCATACTGTCCTCTCCTGTTTTGTAAAGCTCACTAAATCAGCCCCCCCAAAAAAAGAAGCCTTACAGAGTCCATTAAGCTTATAGTTAATCGATATATATAAATCCCCTATCATGTGCCTGATCAGGATTGCAGACACATTTTTCCCTAAGTCAACATTTTTTCATCATTTATGTACTTTTCAATCACTTGCTGATGTAATGTGATGCCCAAAAGCATTGTGGTACAGTCATATTATTGTAAAGGAAATAATAGGATGTGATTACTTCTTGAAGTATTTTTACTCTTTGTAATTGACACCAATAACCACATACTTGACAAGTGGTCATTGGTGTCAATTCCATTGGTGGATTCACTGAATGGAAGTATCTAGAAAGTAAAAGTGCCTTGGAGCATTAAGTAGTTTATCAGCAGTGGGCTCCCCCCCCCCACACACACAAGTAAAAATCTTTAATTGGAAATCAGAAATATTCAGTAATAGCCAAGCTTATGAAAGCCAGACTTGATTGTCCTATATTAATGCAGATACGGAATGAAATGAGGTTTTTCTTCAAGACTGTTTTAAAAGAAAGGAACACGAATTATAAACTAATATAGCATTTTAATAAAATTAAAATCATTGTATGATTTCATTTTATTTTGAATGTAAGGGTATCTATCTATACCGGCACCTCCATAGCCAGGTGGGAAGGAGCAGCAGTGCGTAGCACATGCTTCTTGATTAGACCGGGGTTCGAGCCCGTCACCACTAAATACGGACGATGCGGAAAGGTCAGGGAATGACCACCGCATGTCCCCGGAGCAATATGGCCTTAGTTGCTAATGCTCTTTAAAAAAAAAAAAAGGGTATCTATGTAAGTAGGTAGTAATCATAATTTGCTAAACAACACCTTAATTGTATCATTAATTTGGCCATTAGTTTTTTCTACAGTAGTCTTGGAGACATACAAGGGAAATCTGAAAAGTTTGCGAGTATAAAAGGGTAGTAGTACAGTGTTAAAAATTACTGTACTTAATGTACAGCACCTTGAATAGTAGCCCACCAAGTTTTATAAAGTTTCAACAAACTTTTTTTAATTGCAGGTCCTGAAGTCAGCAAAGTTATGTGAATGAGGAAAGATGGATAAAATCAGTACTGTGCACTCATCCAATATTTGTGCAAAAAGGAACTAACACCAAAGATAATTCGTGAGGATATGATTACAACACCTACCCTGCAACTGTCCTTCCTCAAATTTAAGTTGAGGAAGGACAGTTGATTTTAAGTTGAGGAAGGATGGTTGCACAATATATGTGTGGAAGTTTGCCTTCAGCCAGTGGATTGTTGGAATAGGCTTCCATCTGTTGTGGAACTGGATAGTTTGAATAAATTCTTGGAAAAACTAGACAAATTCTTGGATGGTGAGGTGTGCATGTTTTTTTTGGCTGATGCTATATATGCTTGTTTTCTTGCATTATTTGCTATTGTTAACATTGGAGAGGATGCCCTTCCTATTTCATTGTTAAGAAGTGGGCAGCAGAATTTAAATGAGGGAGGGAGAGCCTTGAAGGTGACTGTGGAAGACCTGCAATGTCCATTACTCTAGTAGTTGACAACATGAATGATCTGGTTGCCAGAATCCTCAAATAAATCCTGCATACTCAGGACACACACTTTTCAGCCCCTTGTAATGTGAAGATTTTCTAACTCTAATGGGTTATGGCTGATGAAAATGCTTCAGCAAAAGTTAGAAATTTAAATGCAAGACTAATAGTTAATGACCAAACAATGTTGTAACAAGAACTTATCCCTATTGCTAGGCAACTGCAAAATTTTGTGAAACTTGAATATAACAGTTGCCATTTAAAATGGAAACTATGAAAGAAAGAAGCAGCCACGAAAGCAGTGAAAATTAACAAATAAAGGCAGCTGAAGTGGAAAATGGGGCTCAACCTGCAAAAAAGGATGGCAAAAAACAAGAATAAAATTGCATGTCTTGAAATTAGAGGTTTAAATATATATGTATCTGATAAATATTTGAGGCTAATAACTGATTTAAAAAGGATTGAAGAAAGATTTCGATCAAAGAAGCTAAATTTGCTCATTCCAAATCTTTTCAGATTTTGAAGAGCCAAAAAAAACATTCTTGGGTTGCCCATATTTCCCTCCATAATTTTTTGTTCAGAATAATTTAGGAGCCTGTAGGTGTAACTGTACGCTGCAGATAGAAGACTAATTGTGCAGGTGAAATTGATGTGAGTTTTAGTAATTTGTATTGTGAGAGATTTTGCAGATCATACTTTAAGAATTAAGATTTATTACTGTTTTTAGATTATTTATCCTTTCACAAGAGAGAGAGAGAGAAAGAGTTCAGTGATGAACCCTTATAAAAAAGTTAAATAATTTTCTAGTTTGATTGAAAGGCATGAGAAAAATGTTTCTAAAGAGGGTATTAAATTTCAAGAACATTCTGCCTATTTACAGTTTTTCTTGTTTAAAATCACTGGTGCTTTCTAAAATAAGTTCATGCTATAAACTACAAAAGGCAACTTCTTTCTGTTTTGTAAGCATGGAATGCTTATCCATATAAAAAAACAAACAGGAGATATTTTTAAAAATTACTTTTATAATAAAAGCAATTCTCAATTTTTTCTGTATGTCAACACACTTTATACAGTTGCTTTTTTGGTTCAACAATTGTTTTTTATGGTTTTATTGTAAATCAGTTGATTTTACTACAGAGTCCAGTCACAATATTATGACCCCCCCCCCCCAATGCAGACATCACACACTGCAAAGCATATAAGGCTTGATGTTCGGCATCTGTGAACACAATAATGCTAGCCAGGTGGGTAAAGTGCCTGCCTGGCAACCCAAAGGTTGCGGGTTCGAATCCCGCCTCGGGCTTGGATCAAAGTACTGCAAAAACCTTGGGAGGTGCATTATGGCTACAGAAGCTGATGCGCCAATAACTACTCAAAAAAAAACACAATAACAACCTCTGTCATGGGCAAAGCATGCAGCCTATCAGACCTGGAAAAAAGGCATGATCATCGGCTATTGGGCCAGGGTTGCCAGCATTTCCGAAACAGTGGATTTTGTGAAATGCTCAAATGCTGCAATGGTGAAAGTGTATCAACTGGACAAATGGTACAATTTTGATGACTGGACATGCCAATTGTGGAGCCGCATGTGCCACTGATCTCAGAGGTGAACGTTGGCGGAAACGGTTGGTCAGAACCAATCGGCACGCTACTGTTGCTCAACTGGCTATCCAAATGAACTGTGGGGCCACCAGAAAGGTCTCCAACATGACAGTGCAGTGAACTCTGTTGCGCATTGGGCTCCGGGGCAGATGCTTGGTAACAGCACCCATGCTGACGACTGTTCATTGCAAACAATGCTGTCAGTTTGCACAGCAATACCGATACTGGACCCGAGCCGGGCGGCCTTCTCCAACGAGTCACGATTTCTGCTCCACTGAGTGGATGGACGTGGCGTATTAGGCGTGAAACCTCCAAGAACAGACACCTGGACACTATTGTCGGGCTGGTGGCGGTGTTATGGTCTGGGGAACGTTTTCATGGCATGCCTCCGCTGATACCTCTGGAGGGCACCCTGAGCGCAAATGGTTACCTATCGATAATCACCGATCAGGTACACCCATACATGTTGATCGGGTTCCCTGGGGCCAGTGATAGCTATCAGCAAGACAATGCGCCATGCCATGTTGCCAGAATTGTCCGGGAGTGGTTTGAGGAGCACGATGAAGATTTCAAGCTACTCACTTCACCTAATTCCCAGATCTTAACCCAATTGAAAATCTATGGGACCACCTCAATCGATACATCAAACGGATGGATCTTCCACCAAGGAACCTACAGGAACTCTGGGGGCACTGTGGGTATCTGTGACCATGCAGATATACTACAGATATCTGCATGGTCACAGATACCCTTAGCAACCTTTTGCAAACTTATTGAGTCCCTCCCACAGCAGCTGGCTGTGATGAATGCTGTAAAAGGCATATTCTGGATACTAGATAGGTGGTCATAATATGGGCTGGACCCTGTATGTTGACAAAAAGTCTGATTAAAACGTAATTTTTATTAGTATAATGTAACTCCTGTTGCTGCACTGCACTGTATATGTCCAGTGTAGTATTTTATTAAAGAAGTGGAGTACTCTTTCAGTGCAGGTTATGACCTTGATGATTTTAAATTTTGGGGATAATAGCTATCGCCATATACAAGGTGTTTGAATTAGCATTAGTAGTAGCAAATGATGCAGGAAAGCAAGCTTATGCAGTATCAGCCAAAAAAACACCAACACTTCCCATTTCACCTATCCATTCCCTCATAGTTTTTCTAGTTCTTCCTTGAATTTATTTAAGCTATCACCTTCCACAACAACAGATGGAAGTTTGTTCCACCAGCAACCACCCATTGGCTAAAGGCAAACTTCCACACATCTATCCTGCAACTGTTAGAATTTATGCCCCCTCATGCATGTAGTTTGAGAAAGAGGAAGAATCCCACCATCACTGAGCTTGCTCAATTCATTCAAAGCCTAAAACACCTCAATCAGATCACCTCATAGGTGGCTGGCCTCCAGATCCTGCAATTTGCAGAACTGAAGCCTTTCTTGGTAAGAGCATCCCCTTTGTTCCCCCCCTCCCCAATCTTGTAATCTTGCCCTTCTCTGTACTTTCAGCAGTTCTACATCCTGAAATGAGACCTCCAAACTTGTATATAGTATTCAAGGTGTGGCCTGGTCATTGCCTTATACAATAGGTATAATCACCTCCTTATCCATGCTAGCAAAATTCCTGTATATCATTGACAAAACCCCATGAGCTGTTCTGGCAGCCTGTCTGTATTGCTCAGAGAACTTCATATCTGACTGTACAAGTACCTCCAGGTTTTTCTCATTTTCCACTACTCTGAGGGTAGTACCACACAGTTGGTATGTTATTCTGGGGAAAACGTTACTCATATGCAGTAACTTGCATTTATCACTGTTAAACTTCAATTGCCATTTCTTAGCCCAATTTTTCTAGAACCTGTGCAGTAGCATACCATCATTCCTGTCATTAACCACCCAGCCAGCCTTTATATCATCTGCAAATTTGGACATTAAGCCAGATATGCCTTCGTTAGTATCATTGATAAATATAGAAAACAACAGTGGGGGCCAGTTAGTGGAGGCCCCCCCTGGGGGGGCCTCCACTAACAAATTGGAAAATTGGATTTATGAAAGTAGAGTTTCAAAGAAAGGAAATCAAAGATTTCCAAGCGATTAGTGGAATTGAGAGATTGATAGAAGCAACAGTTGAATTTGATAGAATGGGGTAGAGATTTTAAGCCAGAGGAAATTCCAAATTACTAAGTGTCTGACAGGGAATATCAGAACAGACACATGCACAAGTACCATCTTAGAAGCGAAAGGAATCATACAGTGAATAATTAGAACTGAGATGACTGGTGATTGAATCAACCGATAATTGAAATTCTGTCAAAAAAAAAAGTGAGGCTTGGAAGACTAAGTGGACATTGTTGAGATTTGAACTAAGAGCAGAAATATTTTTGAAATGAACAAAGGCTTATTTGGGAGGGTTAAATCTTATTGCAGATAAGCATGTTCTATTAGTTTGACTGTTCATGATGTATTCAGTAGTAAAGAAAAGGAGAGGGTAGACAGGTTGTATGAAGTAATGAAATTTTTGGATATGGCATACACATGCAGCAAGAATATAGCCAGCTCCTTTACCTAAAGTTGCCTTGACTGTAAGTAAGGCAGGTAAGTCCATTGGAGTTGATGGCATTTAATGCCATCAACTCCAATCCATAAAATCCATCTCATAAAATTATGAGAGAAAGAGGCAGTGAGAGAGTGCATTGAACCATTAATTATGATGGCATCATTGGACTTGGGAGGAGAGATTCTTTTGGTTTGGAAAATTCCCAACATATTAATACATAAGGTGGTTGGTTATAAGAATAAAGTGGGTAACTACAGACCAGTCAGTTGTATGTTAGTGTTAGGGGGAAAAAAGGATGGAGAAGCTGATGAAAGCTGATAATACAGAAGAAAATAGGTAAAAATGCTATTCCAAAGGAAACAGCATAGTTTTGTAAATGAAAAATATTGTTTATTCACCCTGGATAGCTGTTTTGAGAGAGTTACTCATGAACTAGATGTAGGAAATAATTTGGCATTGTTTATTTGGATTTTTGCAAAACATGTGACTTGGTCTTGCACAGGGGCTGAGTCAGATGCATTCCATTTTCCTCAAGAGGTGAACCATTTAAGATCTGTGGTTGCAGAGTGACTGCAAGACAGGTGGCAGAAGTAAGTTGTGATTAATGGTTGCTGTGTAAGATTAAACTAAAGTTAGGGTGATGGAAGACCCTCAAGGATTTGTATTGACTGCTGTTTCTTTCTGTCAGTGAAAGGATATAGGGCATGATGTCAAGATTGGGAAAGTAGAGGAAATAGCACTTCAGGACAATTTGGATAGGCATCAGGGATGGTCATAAAAAGTGGCAGTTATGTTTTAATTCCACAAAATGCAAGTTTTGAACTTGGGAAATTGCAATCCCAAAATATTTATTTGGAGGCATTAAATTAAAAACTGTAGAAGAAAATGATTTAGGGATAACAACATAGTTCTCTGTGTAATGTAGACAGGCTGTAATGGTGTCATATCAGTGGTTTTTATCAGACATTTTCTTGTAGAGATAGTCATAAGCACGCACATAAAATAATGTCCCAGAGTGGAGACCACACCTAAAAAGGGACATGGGCATTTAAGGATCTAAAGATCGGCATGTGCCTGGCAAGATTGCATAAAGAGTGCCCATATGAGGAAAGGCTTAAATGTGTGGACTACAGAAATTCGTAACTAGATACTTTGAGGAGGTTTGATTGGGATCTCTAAGTCTTCAAGAGGGGATAGTAAAATAAGTGAACATGAAATTTTCATGGTTATTAATAATACTAGTACTAGGGACTAAAAATATAAATTGTAAGGAAAGAGATTTAGAATGGAATTTAGAAATTTTTTTTTTTTTTTTGCCAGCATGTTGTTAATTATTGAAGTTAGTTATTTGCATGTGTAGTTGAGATTGATAACTTGAGTGAATTCAAAGACCAGGTGAATCAGTGCCTATGTGAGAAGTGAAACATGGTAGTCTTTTATTTTTATTGTTTTGGCTGATGCAGAAAATGTGCTTTCTTTACCATTTGGCTTAAGATATTGGGATTCTTCCAAAAAATTGAGTTTGCAAAAGGGTTCATATATCTAAATCCATAAAAATATATATTCATGGACTTTAGATATTTATATTTGAATGGGGAACATTACCACCATTTATTGATACCCTCTATTTCTCAGTATGAAGTAGCTTGTAGGCTCCATGGTTAATGTTATTGTACAGTTAGTTTTTTTTTTTTTTTTTTTAATGTTTTATATTGTGTAGCTTGCTCATTGTTTTATAAATAATTTGTCTGAATATTTGGTAAAAAAACAGTAACTGTATTTTGAGGTATTTGTTTATTTCCTGTTTTTACCACTGAATTAGATTTTTTTTTACAACTTTTAGTTGGAGGATGGACACACATTATTTGATTATAATGTTGGCCTTAATGACATTATTCAGATAATGGTAAGGCAGAGTTTGCCTGAACAAAGCAATAAGTGTTTAAAGGAGCAAAGAACACATGTGGATATATTAGACTTAGTGAGCAGTGGAGATGAAAGTACTGAAAGTACATCAAATAAAGAAAATAAAGAGGTAATATCTTTCATGTGAAAATTGTATTTATTTATTTTTTTGTGTAATGAAATTTTAAATTATTTTTTTCTTTATAACTTAGTACTTCTTTTCTTGTCTTTTTTTTTTTTTTTTTTTCTGTTGGAAAGTACATGTATAGGTTGTATTATGATATAGATGACATGGCTGAGAGCATTATTAAACACATTTTCTTCAATATACAACATACTTTATTCTACACTGCCTGGTTCATTTTATTATCCTACACACATCACATGTGTGATATGAACACATGTTAATGAGGGGGGATTAGAAAGTGCTGTAAAGTTGCATTACAGTTTTGCCTAAATCACTTCAGTGGAAATGAGGACCATGCTGAATTTCATGGATTTTCAAAGATGTATGACTGTTGGCATATTTTTCAGGAGCCATAGCAGAGGACATCTACACTTCTTGATTGTCCCAGGACTAGTTTCATTTAAGCCTTTAATGATTGCCAAAAACATTCATGGACAGATGCAACTGTATTTGAAATTGTAAGGTGATGGAGCAAGGTGCTTGATGTCAGCAAAGATTATCAGTTGTGATAATCCACTTAATGTGGAAACATCACAAGGTATCACTATCCATGAAATACAAGAAATGTATGACATATGAAAACCCCTACAAATAATGAGTGCCAGAGCATATCTGAACATTGTTGTTTATCAACCTAACCCTGCAGTGTTGCATGTCTACCCCCCTACCATGAACCCCTGTCCACAGGTGGTAGACATGCAAGGTGATAATGCATCCATTCACCATGCCAAATCTGTGTAAGTGTGTTTTGAGGAACACAAAGAAGACTTCAAGCATCTGCTCTTTGTAACACCTTGTTGACCTCCATTCCACTTTGTACCAGAATAATGATCCAGGCTTATGGCAGTATAACACACTATTAGCTCATGGTCTTAATAAAGTGGCTGGCCAGGCAGTATACAGTCAGTCCTTGTATAACACGTGTTTACACTACACGAATTCGATCATACATGATTTATAAATAGGGGAACGATATCTTATATAACACGAACCGAATTGGCTTATGCACGATTCGCCTTTGTGTTTACAAGAAATGGTAGTTGAACACAGAATCACCCCAACTGAACGCAACACGATAGGAATGAAGAGAAGATTCTGAAAATGTATTTATGTTTTTTATATCAGTGAAGGGGAAACACATTTCACCATAATAACATAAAAACCAACACAATTCCAGCTATCGATATAATCGCAAATGCAATTAGATCGAGTTTACTACCAGTTTATAACAGATTCCACTAGCAGAAACGCAACTGAAAATTGTTTTTATTGTTTTATGGTAGTAACCCCCAGAAATGTGAGGTGTTAATAGTGTATGTTTGCCTTTACAGTGTTGTTTATTCAGTTGCTACACACGTGCAGCTTTGTTTATGTGAATCAAGCGTGCCTCCTCGTTTTGTAATTGTGCTTTATTCCCTTAAAAGGTGTGAAAAGGAAGCATCCTGGTGAAGACACTGCAGATTCAGAGAGAAAAAGAAAAGCAATATCAATAAACAGAGGCGGACTGGGTCAAAAATTCTTACCCAGGAAACTTTGTAGTGGCCTCATACTATGGTTTATGGCCAAAATCACACCGGCCTTCGGTTCACTGGGGTTTCCCCGGTAAGGCTTATGGCTAGTCCACCTCTGTCGATAGAGAAAAAATATGAAATTGTGAAACGCTTTGAGCTAAATGAAAGACCATGTGATATTGCACGTGCTACAGACCTAAATGAGGCAACGCCGAGAATTACAAAGAATGCAGAGAAAATAAAAACAACTTTCATAGCAGGAACAACTCAAAGTGTAATTAAAATCCATTAGATTAAGACACAAAGAATTGGAAGAGATGGAACGGCTGTCATCTGTTTAGATAGAAAATCAAACAAAAAACAAGTTTGCTTATGATAGAAGCAAAAGCATTAGCGATATTTTATTGCGTAATAAAATACGTAAGTATTTTATTACGAGTGTTTGGTAATGTTTTGGTTACAAATGTGTGTTCAATCTTGGGTGGTCGGCATCTAACCCTATTTTTCCCATAGTGCCTGTTGTTTATATTGCACGATTTTGCATTGCACGAGGGTTTCTAGGAACACAACTATCGTGCTATACGAGGACTGCCTGTTTGAATTAGGTTTGACAGCAAGAAAGATCTTTTATAATTGAAAATTCATATAAATACTTTTTATGAAAATGATAATTTTATATGAAGAATTATACATTTATCTATTGTTTTATTTTATGGTGATCCAAAATGTGGAAATTATTAAAACCAATATTCTGTTGCCTTTTTTGAATTGAATGTTGAGAAAACAGATGATACTTGTGTAGATTTCAGGAAATACATAAAAAGGAGGGTTGTTCAAAGAACTGAGGAAGAGGGAAAGTTAGTTTTGGGTTGTACTATGGACTGATGTTGACTGTTTGAATTAGTTTAAGAGAAGAGATGGCATTGCAAATGCTAATTTGGAACTGTACCTGTGAAAATATTTTGAAAACATCTTGCATCTAAAACTGTCTGCTTGATAGGGTGTGAAATGAGTTTGTAATGAGAAAACCATTAACCTAACTGCATTTTAAAAGGATTGAAGTTAACTAAGATTTCCCCCTCCATGAAAAATTCCTGGAAATTGGCATTTAAAGAACTAGTATTGGATATTTGAGAAGAGTTGTTTGTGGAGAACAGTGATTTGTCAAACTGTAAGGTGGAATGTATGACAAAACTGTGAATTGCATTTCCGGTCTGTTGAAGGTCATTAACCCTTTATTTGTATTATATATTTGTGTGCACAAACTGGTATTGTTGGAAAAAAAAAAGGCCTGGTGTTGAGGATAAGTATATTTATGAAGAAATATTGTTACTGCCCAGACACTGTAGAAATAAAACTTAAATAAGATAAAGCTGTACGGATAAATTATATAATTGACATACAAAATTGAAAGTATAAAAGCAATGAAATATAAAGAATAGACTAAAATAGATAAGACACAAGTAGGACATGAAGTAAAAGTGATAAAGTAATATAAACATAAGTAGTTTTTGAGATGAGATGCCTCTTCATAACTTTTGGGGTGATGTGTTTTGTCACTTTTATCATTGATTATTTTATCTCTTTTACTTACATTTTTCACTAGTTCCTTATCACTTTTAATTTGTTTTATTACTTTTATATTTTAATAATATAATTTGTTTGTACATTTTTTTTTCTAGTTTGTCAGAAACATGATTTTTTCTTAATCGTGTTGTTGGATTTTTGACCCAAAAAATGAAAGCTCATTTAAATTCTCAAATTACAGTTTTAATTCATGGTCACTTAATTTATTATTTAATTGAATCACAAGTGTGATCATCAATCCATCATAAAATAACACTATAATATACAAACAAGCATAATTGATATAGTTGGATAAAATTAACCCGATAATTCAAAGAAATCAATCATTCAGCTTGGATTCCAAAAATAATGTGGGCTATTACATAATGACAAGATGATAGCGTCCCTACAATCCAGTCATCATTATTTGTGTTTCTCCTGCAATGATAAATTTTTGAGGTCATATTGCTTGATGATACCACATTTACACTCAATGATCACTGAATTGTGACCACCCCATCTGTAATGAACTATGCTGTGTAGCTCACATTATAAAAAGCCTAACAGTTTCATATGCTAAAGAAGTGGTCTCCAAACTTTTTTGGTCGCACACCCTTACTTTACTTAAAAGGATTAGTGTGCACCCCGGAATAAAAAATTAAATATATAAATTTAATATATCTTTTTATTTATAAATCATTTGTTTGCTTGATCTGCATTTGTTCAGTAAGTTAAACAAGGATGGAAGATATACTTTGAGCCCGAACCGAGTCCGTGGTGCTTCATTTCAGATATGGGTGAAACTGAAGGCATGATCAAACAAAGCTGCATACAGAAGTATTAAAAAAGCATTTATAATTTTTATTTTCAGTTACGTTTCGAAAAGCTAAAGTTTTCATAATTAATAATTATTGATTTATTGTGGATTATCTTATGCACCCTACTTTGGAGACCACTGTGCTAAAGCATTGGTAATTTGGATCTGGTTGTGCAAGTCAAAGTGATAAAGTAGCAGTTATGGGACATAGTGTTATCTTGGAGTTTCAAAAGGACGTGATTGTGGGAGCTCATGCGTCAGTTGTTTCCTTATTGGAAATAGCATGTCCTGTCAATTACTTACAGCCCATTAAGGTTTAAAGTGTTCAAAGAATGATTGAATGAATCAAACCGTCTCCTTTCGACAGAACTGTAAAGGATTACGCAAGGTTGTTTATAGTTAGTAAACGGTGCTGCACATTGTGTGAGCTCAACAGCAGATCACTCTGTGGAAGTTGACATTGCAATACAATATGGGGAATGCAAGAACAATACCCCAAATGATGATGCACCACACACTCAAATGTATGGGTTCCACAGCAGACAACCCAAGAGACGCCTTCTCTTCATCGCTGATCATCATCATCATCATCATTGACGGTGAATGCTATGGTGTCAAGAACACGCTGGTTAGACACTGGAGGACTGGAAATGAGTTGGATGCTGGGCAGAGGAGTGCCTGAAGGAATGCTTGTGCCACACGTGAAGGAATGCCTTCATGTGTGGCACAAGCAACACGAGTCTATGGACCCATCGTGTATGGCACCCACTATCCAAGCAGGTGGCAGTAGTTATTTAATATGGGGCATGTTTTGCTGGCAAGAACTAGGAACTCTGGTGCATACAGACCGTTTCACTGGTGGTCTACCAGCAGCTCTTAGGAGACCATATGTGCCCTGCAATGTTGCATTTTTTCCTGAACACAAATGGAATCTTCCAATATGATAATGTGCTGTGTCATTGAGCCTGCACTGTTCACGAGTGGTTTGAGGAACACAGTGAAGATATCACCTATCTTGATTGGACTCCAAATTCACCTGACCTCAAATGAATTGAATGCCTGTGGGATGTTTTGGAATGGGAAATAAGGCATACGAACATGCAACTGTCATCTGTTCCGACACTGGAAAGCCTTTCAGGCAGCATGACTGCAGATCTTATGGACGTCTTCAGACATCTAGTGGAGTCAATGCCTAGGTGAATATTATCCTTGCAAACAGTGGCTCAACACAATAGTAGGTAGGTGGTCACAATTTAGTGATAACTGAGTGTAGATTTATACACATGAAAAATAGTGGGCTAACTTTGAGGAACTCCAGCATTAATTGTGAAACTAATAGAGAGTTATCTGCCATCACAGCAAAATGGCCAGAGTGAAAACTGGCTATCCAGTTGCACAAAGGAGAAGGCAGGCCATAAGATTAAGCTTGTTTAGAAGACTTGTATATCAAACATGACCAGTAGCCTTAAAAATGTTGAGACTAACTGTTTGGCTTCTCCAAACTTTTCCATGGGCCATGTTGAAAGATGAGTAATGCAAGCTAATATATTACCAGCGTATCAACGTAATAGAATCTGCTTGATGGAATCAAATATACAAAAATATGCACTCAAATGCTATAATAATATTTTTACATTTATTATCTTTATTATAATACATTTGTTATGTATTACAGTGGTACCTTGGTTTGCGAGCATAATTCGTTCCGGAAACGTGCTCGTAATCCAAAGCACTCGTATATCAAAGCGAATTTCCCCATAAGAAATAATGGAAACCCAGATGATTTGTTCCAAAACTCAAAAATATTCATATACTGTAAAAATGATTAATACAAAATACATACCTTTTTTATATTTTTAATTAAATTTAATATACATAAAGCAATCGAATTTATTAATTATTGGGTAGGACGACTTTCACTGTCTCTAACGGAATCACTGCTATCTGTTGATTTTTTCTTTTTGTGCGACTTTAACAAGGAATCTTTCCAATGACACTTGCTTTTGCCTCCTTTTGAGGATTTCACGGAAATCAGATTCATCGCTCGCACTATTACAAAACGAGGAGGCACGCTTGATACACATAAACAAAGCTGCACGCGTGTAGCCCGGTGGGCCGGAGGCCGGTGTGATTTTGGCCATAAACCGTAGTATGAGGCCACTATAAATTTTCCCGGGTAAGAATTTTTGACCCATCCGCCTCTGTTTATCGATATTGCTTTTTTTTTTTTCTCTCTGAATCTGCAGTGTCTTCGCCAGGATGCTTCCTTTTCACACCTTTTAATTATTTTACTCATTTTTAGGGAATAAAGCACAACTACAAAACGAGGAGGCACGCTTGATACACATAAACAAAGCTGCGCGTGTAGCAACTGAATAAACAACACCGTAAAGGCAGAGACAACTCTATTAACACCTCACATTTTACTAAAGCACATTTCTAGGGGTTACTACCATAAAACAATAAAAACAATTTCTAGTTTCTTGCGAGTGGAATCTGTTATAAACTGGTAGTAAACTCGATCTAATTGCATTTGCGATTATACCGATAGCTGGAATTGTGTTAGTTTTTACGTTATTATGGTGAAATGTGTTTCCACTTCACTGATATAAAAAACCATAAATACATTTTCAAAATCTTCTCTTCATTCCTATCGGGTTGCGTTCGGTTGGGGTGATTCTGCGTTCGACTGCCATTTCTTGTAAACACAAGGGCTAATTGTGCATAAGCGAATTCGGTTCGTGTTATATAAGATATCGTTCCCCTATTTATAAATCGTGTATGATCGAATTAGTGTAGTGTAAACACGTGTTATACGAGGACTGACTGTACTCGTATTGCAAGACCTCGCTCGTTTATCAAGTTGAAATTTATTAAAAATTTTTGCTCGTCTTGCAAAACACTTGCATACCAAGTTACTCGTAATCCAAGGTACCACTGTAATTATTATTTTTTTAAATTATTTATTATTCATTTATTTATTAATTGAATTGCAATTTCTTTATATTTGTTTGTTAAAAAGTAACACAATATTAAACAAAGTTTTAGAATAAGTATCATTTTATGTGGAATAACCATGATTACAGTAAACAACAATATATTCTTCAATGTGGTCCATTGTAAATTTGCTGCTTTTATTGCCCAAAATATTCTAACAGCAGAGAACAATCTTTCCACATCAGTGGAAAGTGACTGGCTTAAAAATGTGAGCCTTTGAAGTTGCTACTTGAAATGGAAGGTTCTGCTCATTTTCATTAACAAAGTCCTCTATTTTCCTTAAAATGTGAAATCTTTTTTAAAACATTATCAGATTTATTTCTTTTCTTCTCTCTGATATCTCCAGAGTTGGTTGGCATCAAAATGAGTCTCAATGAATAACAAATGTTTTCTCACCAAAGCTGTCTCACTAAAGCAACAGCAACTTTTTTTATGGATTTAAATTTTTTTGGCATAAAAAGAATGCTTCCCATAACCATGTTCCCCACCTGTCAGGGCTCTGGTGGAAGAGGAAGACCAGATTGTACTGTAAATAGTTGTGCATGTAGGGACTTATATGGAGAACTTTTTTTTTTTTTTTTTTTTACACAAGAAATTTGCTGAAATTGTCCTGAATTGTTTCTGCAAGCCTGTGTAAGCCATGGACTTAATCCAAATTACTTACCCATGGCAAGTAATTTGGATTAAGTTTTGATAGAAAACTTGTAGTGCAGAAGCTGCTTTTATCATGTACAGAGTAGCATCACTAACAAAAATGCAGACTTGATTCTTGGTCTGGCCATAATAACCGTAAAGAATCATTTACCAATCTTGCAGTTGTGGAGGAATTCATGTTTTTAAGAATGGGACGTGTTCCACAATCTTTTCTATGGTAATAATCAACCTGTGATTATTCCATAAATTTATCAGCAGGTTTGATCTTGGCATTTCGAACAAAAGCTCGAACTTCCTATTTTGTAAAATTTTATAGCAAAACTATATAGAGCTATACAGTTCAAGTAAGCCTTGGGCTTAATTTTGTACCTTATGGTACTTTCAAACAAATAATTATTATTACAGTAAGTCCCAGACTTACGTAAGCCTGAGTTACATAACTTCGGACTTGCGTAAATTTTTTTCACTCTTTTTTTTTTTTTTTTTTTTTAATTTAAAACAGTAAAAAAAAATAAGCAATCAATAACAAACATGGCACACACAAATTGCACAAGGGAGATAGAGTAACAAATTTATGAAGCTTAAAAAATAGAAATGAAGAGAAGATTCTAAAAATTTATTTGTTTTTTTATATGACTGAAGATTTTGGTGAAAGGGACACACGTTTCACCATAATAATGTAAAAATCCACAGAATTCTAGCTATTGGTATTATCACAAATGCAATAAGATCGGGTTTACTACCTGTTTATAATAGATTGCACTAATAGAAAAGCATAATAAACTGTAAACTGCAAATCGTTTTATTGTTTTATGGAAATGACCTCCAGAAATGTGCTTTAGTAAAATGTGAGCTTGTGTGAAGTGATAATAGTGTTTCTGCCTTAACCCTAAAGTTCTTTATAGAAAATTTGATTTTTACCATTATCATGGTGCTCTACCAGGGAAAGGAAAGCGATTGATTTGGATCAGAAAATTAAAATAATAAGGATGTATGAAAACGGTCAAACATTAACAAGTATCGTGTGGAATTTAGATTTGCCATTGTCAACAGTGAACACAATAATAAAGGACAAAGACAGAATACGAGAAGTGGTGAAGGGATCGGCACCAATGAAGTCAACTATAATAACCAAGGCTATGAAATACATATCAGTTTTTACAGTATAACAATATGCATATTTTCCTTCCTTTTATGTTTTCTTTTCTTATGTGCCACTCTGGCTGTCCGGGGACTTACTGTACTTAATTAATGTGTATGTATAAGATAGAAGATACTTTTCGACATTGTACTTGAATTTTTTTCTGTAATGTAATTCTTAGGAAATATATGAGGAGGAATGCTGTTCCATAGAATAAAAGTAGAAGAATAAAAGTTTGGATTTGAACTATATTAAAATGAAACTAAATGCTACTAGGCATAATATTTTAAGAGTTTAAGATTATCTATATAATATCAGTGTAGATACACCATAGACAACACTTAAAGAAAAAACTACGATAGTAGTGTAAAGAGCATAATTTTATCTGTATCTTATATTGTGCTCATCCTTCACAACAAATTACCATGTATTGCACTACTTTGAATAAGTAACACTTCACTAATAGAGAAGGCTATTGTTACTTATTCTTGGTGGGCACCACCACCACCACCCAGACAGCACCATTTCAAGACTTGTTGGGCTTTCATCGGTGGGTGGGAGGGAAGGTACCCTGGTATTGCAAACGTGACAACCTGATTAACTTCAGTTGTGAAGTTAATCCCACAATATGAGAGATGCCAGAAGGTGTATGTGATAATATTAAAATGAAACTAAATGCTACTAGGCTTTTTATTTGTTTTTAGGAGCATTAGCAACTAAGGCCATATTGCTCCGGGATATGCGGTGGTCATTCCCTGACCTTTCCGCATCCTCCGTATTTGGTGGTGACGGGCTCGAACCCCGGTCTAATCAAGAAGCGTGTGCTACGCACTGCTGCTCCTTCCCACCTGGCTAGAAGATGTATGTGATAATATTAAAATGAAACTAAATGCTACTGGGCATAAAATTTTAAGAGTTTAAGATTATGTATATAATATTGGTGTAGATACACCATAGACAACTCTTAAAAAAAAAAAAAAAAAAAACTACAATAGTAGTGTAAAGGGCATCGTTTTATCTGTATCTCATATTGTGCTCATCCGTAGTTTTTTCTTTAAGAGTTGTCTGTGGTATATCTACACCGATTTATATAGATAAGGATTTGGACTATGAATGGATGTCAACTAGTTTATACATACATCCAGCTTTTGAAGAAAAAGGCAGCGTTAGAAGTGTTTCAGAAAATTAGTGCCTATGGAAATATCTGAAGAAAAAGCATGCAGTATAACATTGCTGTGAATGGAGGATTTATAACATAGTAACAACATTGCTGTGAGTGGAGGGTTAATTTCAGTAGCAGAATCATCAATTAACCTGAATGTTCTCTCACCCCGGGAATGGGAGTCCCATTTTTTTGATGTGGAAAGTTTGTGATTTGTGCAGAGTTAGCATTTTCAGAAAAAAAATAAGAGAAGTGAAAAACTTTTTTTATAGGGGAAACAATATTTGTGATATGCCAGGATGAGTGGAGTTTATCTTAGTATACAGTGTTATTATCACCTTTTTGTTTTCTCTCTTAATAATAATTTTTTATTAAAAAAACATTTAAAACTGCTTTAATTTTTTTTTTTTTTTTCCGCCCTTCCCTAGATATCCAATTTGGTTGCTGTACCATCCTCGTCCAAAGCTGAAACTGTAATACGGAGCAAGTATTTTATGGTAACTGATGTCTTTTTCTTTATAAATGATGTATGCACACATTTACTTCAACAATGTTCTTTTATGGTTATGCAAGTTTATTATAAATGATTGCAGTCATATTAAATGACTAGTAAAACAGAGAAATATCATTTTTGCTTAAAGTTTAAGACAGGAATTATTTCTTATATACAAATACTGCCTTATTTTACACTGATCACTTCACAGTTTTTAATTAAAAATTTTTCTTTAATGTAATTTAGACCTGTTTGGTCTAACTCATAAGGTAGCTGCAGAAAAATCCTAATATTTAACCACACCAAGCTAAATTTAGGGACTTATTTGTATGTTTATTCTCCCTTTATAATTCAAGCATTTTTTTTTTATGCTTTTATATACTATCACTCATCGCATTCACATCATCTGTTTCAACTATATATTTTTAGCTCTCATCAAAATGTGAGTGACTCTTCTTTTATTAGAGAATTTTTGAAGTGAGTATTTAAGGGTTCCAGATATATTCTATAATTGGTATTCTGCATGTATGCACCAAATGGATGTTAAAACCTAAAACAGATAGCAACCTGTCATATACAGCTTTAAGACATTGCTATTCATGAGTGAAGTAGGCTAATGTAATAATTATCGTGTGTATAAATTTGAGTTGATGTACTCATATTGCATCCCATGGATTAACATTTGTTCCAGTTCTAGGTGCTACAATTAAAATAAAAAATAGAAATAACAGTAATACTTAAAAAAAAATAATAATAAATACATAAATCCCTTTCTAAAAGCTAGGAACAAGGGGTCCTATTATTGTGGGACCAGATTGACTATTTTTTCCAACAGCTGGGAAAAATAGCCGATCTAGGATTCTAGAAAGAGTCCATTCATTTCTTTCTAGTATCCCAGAGCAAAATGCTAGAAATACCTGATGCCAGTCAGAGTTTGAGTATCATGAGGCAGTCAGTAGTGAAACTTCTCAAACTCTGTATTTTAAAAAAAAATTGTTTCATTTGGGATTTGATACAGCAACTATGTTTTTAATTCTAGTTTGAAAAGTTTACAAGTCTGAAGAAAAGGTGTTCAGTGTGTGTGTGTGCTACATCAAGTTTCCCATGGTTGTGCAGTACATAATTTATGGTTGCCAGTTCTAAGTGAGTGAGCACGTGGTACATAAAATGCAACACTATTGGTGCATACTTGTTATCTTATATTTTTACAGCCATACTTCCAGTTCAAATACAATCAGTGATGCAAGATCAATAGCCAGAACCAAAGAAATACTAACATTCATATTAATGTCACTAATAGGTATGTGTATTTTAATTTTTAAAACTTTTGTGACACCAATAGTGACATCAGCAAGTTTAGAAGAGTCCATGACTTTTATGAATGTGTTATTAGTAGCATTCTTTCCTCTTTGGTATTGAAATTTTTTTATACAACTATAAATTTTACCAATTTTAATTTTAATTAACTGGACAATATACATTTTATGCAGCATAAAAAAAAAAAATGCAGTGAAGTCAGTTACTCACAATACAGTAAATCCTTAGTAATTTAAGGGACTAGTAAGAGTTGAGATTTGAATGGACATGTAATATTACAAAATTTCAACAATACTAGAATTTCAAAAATTGTCAGCATTTTTGTCCATAATCTGGAAATAAAAATACTAATAACAAATAAATTTTGAAAAAGGTAGTATCAAAATGGAAAATTAAAAATAAATACCTTAAACTTTTAGCAGAGAATCAAATCTGGCAAATTTTCTCTCACAGATTTTAAATGATAGATTTTAATGATAAATTTGGTTAATATGTATTACAAAGTTCGTTTTCACCCTGTGAGAAATAAATATTGTTATTTTATGTTTAGTACAAATCTTAGCACAGCTTTTCGATTATTGCCTCTGGCCAACCGGTTCTCTGCTTCCCGAAGGATGGCACTGACTTGTTAGAAATTATTTTTGTGTAAACAGAACCAGTTTATAGTAGCTACAACATAAGTGCATTCTGAAAAACATCATGTTAAATTAACAAAAGAATAAAAACAGTTTTTCTAAGTTGTTTACGTACACTTCCTCACTCTCCACTGGATTAAGGTCAGTTGCAATTGTTACGCCACTTCAAAGAATCTTTTGCTACAGTATACAGTAATCTATTTTTTGTGCCATTTTATCTGAGCTGATATCTTTTTCAGAACTTGTCTTTAAATTAATTTAAAATTTGTTTATAATAAACGAGTACTTTGTATAAACTGAGTTTGTATTAACAAGATTTTACTATAATACCAATGTAGGTTTGAGAGCTTTATTATCTTCAAAAAAACACTTTTATTTCCTTAAAGGGAAGGTGGATTTCTTTTCTGTCTGACTCTTCTATTAATCCACCAAATGATGGCAGATTTCTACATCTGCCAACACTGCCTCAAGTGCATGATCAACAAATAACTTTAATTTTTTTTCTAAGATGTATGTGTATTTCCTCACTTAAAGACTAAGTTAAAAATCAGTGACTGACAAATATTTAAGTACAGCGGGTGGTTGATTGGTGGAACAAACTTCCATCTGTTGTTGTATAAGTTGATAGCTTAAATAGATTCAAGGCAGAACTTGACAAACATTTGGAGCTAGTGGATGGGTGAAATAAGGGTTTTTTTTTTTTGGCTGATGCTATATAAGCTTGCTTTCTTGCATCATGTGCTAATGCTAAATCTCATCTAGTAGTGTTATGGTTACAAAAAGTAAACTGACAGAATTGAGCCTGGAAATTAAACTGAAAATTATACAAGTGGCTGATAGGATTGAACTTAGCAAAACGGACATTACAAAGGAAAACAGCATCCCTTTACCTACTTCATCTACAATACTGAAAAACCGAATAAAAACTTGAAGAACTGCCAGATACTAGAGCAGCAATTAAAAATAACAGGAAATGAATTCCTGATCCAAAACACGAGGAACTTGAAACAAAACGTTTCGTGTGGTACCAACAAATGCTTTCATCTAATTTGCCAATACCAGGTCCAGTTTTGCAAGAAAAGGCAAATTATCTGGCTTAGCAATATGGAATTAGCAACTTCAAATGCAGCAGTGGCTGGCTCCAAAGATTTAAAGAACAGGAACAACTTGGTTTCGCAAAATGTTTGTGGCGAGTCTGGATTAGTCGACAAGGAAAAGGCTACTGACTGGTTGTGTTCTGTACGGGCCATCCTTGAAAAATATGAGACAGGTTTATTTTATAATTTTCTGCCAAACAAAACATTTGCTGGCTGTTCGAGGAGTCTTGTCATGATGGAAAATTAAGTAAACAAAGACTCATTATTCTGTTATGCTGCAATTCATATGGCAATACAAAACTATGCCCACTGGTGGTTGGTAAGTTTTCCAAGCCAAGATGTTTTAAAGAAGTTAACCAACTTCCCTGTGATTACATGGCCAATAGAACTGCTTGGCTTATGGTCAAAATTTTTCAGTCTTGGTTATCAAAAGTGGACAGAAGAATGGTTTCATTTAACATTTTGATGATTCTAGATCGTTGTACAACACATTCTGCCGAGACACTTAAGTTCACAAATATACGGCTGTTGTTTTTAACCTCCCATTACCATCCGTAGCTGAGTGGTCAGGAGTGGGAGTGCAGTAGCACACGCTCTTTGAGTAGACCAAGGATCAAGCCCCTGATTGCCAAATATGATCAATCTGCCAACCTGCACTGGACCAGCATGGCAGATTATGGTCCATTTCCCTCAACATGAATTGTTGAGGAGGCTTAAATCCTGGTGGGTGATAATGGCTGCAGTTTACCCCCCCCCTTTTTTTTCTTCACTAGTTTTATGCAGCCACTGGATCAAGGCATTGTTTATAATCACGAGGGCATATAGAGCCTGCCTGATAAGGTACTTTGATCCTCAACATAGGAGGGAGAGAGGGGGAACAATTTGCAGCTAAATTGGAATGTCCTGGATGTTATCCGCAATCTTGTTATTGATTGGGACAGTATTGCATCAAATGTAATAATGAACTGCTTCAGAGTTTGTGAAGGTACATGTAGTTTCTACCCCAGCAATGCAACACCAGAAGAGTTGCTGAGTACCAAGCAAAACAGTGATGTTTTTGTTACCGGCGACTGCAAAAGTGAAGAAGCTTGCATGCATGTGCACACACACTGCCATCTAAAAAAGACACCCAAAATGCATTGAACGTAATAGAGAATTTGTTGGCCTGCAGTAATGTTGATAAATAAATAACTTGGATTTTTTTTTAATGTATGTGCTGTAGTTAAAAATGCATATAGGACAAAAAACTGTGCAAACATTGGATTCTTTCTTTAAATTAGATTAATTTATCAAAAAGCTAATGGATTGTATGTCTCCTTTTATATTAAGATTAATTCTTTTACTGTGATACTAAAATATTATATACAGGTAGTTCCTGACTTTACAAGTTAATTTGTTCCTAGTGTGCACTCGTAAAGCGAGAATTTCTTTCCCATAGACATAATGTTAAAAATAGGGGTTATGTTCTCAACAATGAAATTAGTTAGTTAACTTAAAATGATGGCTCTTTGCTAATATTCTGTTCATTCAGATTTGGCTATGTATTATTGATGCTTTCGCACTATACTTAACACATGAAATTAGTTAGCTAATTAGTTTATGTTTAAACAATTGATTTATCCAAAGAAATGAAAACGTAGCCTGTAAAATCAAGCAAATTATAATAATAAAGAAATTATTTATGACTTGCAGAAATTAAAGAATTTTTATTCATCAACATCGACTAAATTCAGACTCATTGATCACTCATTATTGTCTCGGCACTCGTTGGTTTGTTGCACAAGGAGTCGTCTTCTTCAGAAATGCTTCAAGAGGCATTTTATTTCCAAGATAATCTTCTCTTTATAAATTTCAATAGCATGCATAAGCATTTTTTAATGGAATGGACAAATTGCAACTAACACAATTTATGGAGAGTAACAAGTTTACGAAGTTTAAAAAAAAGGAATGAAGAGAAGATTCTGAAAATTTATGTTTTTTATACAATTGAAGATTTCAGTAAAGGGGAAACATTTTGCCATAATAACATAAAAACCACACAGTTCCAGCTATCGGTATTTTTGCAAATGTAATAACATGGAGTTTACTACCTGTTTATAATTGCTTGCAGTAGCAGAAAAGCCCAATAAACTGGAAAGTGCAAATTGTTTTTATTGTTTTATGGTCGTGACCTCCAGAAATGTGCTTTAGAAAAATATCACAAAGGCGTTCAAAATTAGTTCTTATAATTGAACATATGATAACGATGAAAGCGTAGTGCATTTTAATGATTTAAATTGGTAACTAATACAATTTACGCTATAAAAACGACAGTTTAGAGAGTTAGCAAAAATTTCAACTTCAGAGGTCGTGGAACGAATTACCAAAAACAATGTGTTATTGGGTTCACTTACGATATTTTCGCAATATGATGGTGTCTCTGGAATGGATTAATATCGTAAAGCGAGGTACACTGTATTGTATAGCTACGCATGCGATTTGAATTGCGGTATTTATGAAAGTTTAACATTCATATTTTGTATTTAATGTTCATATTTTCGATTTTGTTGATACTTGAAAAAAAAAAAAAAAAAAAAAAAAACAACGGTAAACCCAGGAACTCGTAAAGCGGGAACTGTCTGTATATTAAATTATATACTGTACAATATTTTTATTTCATATTTTTTAAATATTTATAATGAATTTTAAATATTTATATATAATTAGAAATATTTTTAATCGTAAAGCGAGGTATACTCTATTGTATAGCTACGCGTGTGGTTTGAAATGCGTTATTTATGAATGTTTAACATTCATATTTTGTATTTAATGTTCATATTTTCGATTTTGTTGATACTTGAAGGGAAAAAAAAAACTAGTAAACCTGGGAACTCGTAAAGCGGGAACTGCCTGTAAATTAAATTATATACTGTACAATATTTTTATTTCTGTTAATTGCTTTTCTCTTAGTTTATCTTACAAATAAAATAAAATCTTTAAAAAGTGTGTTAATCCTACTGTATGTTAGACAAGGCTTTTGTTTTTATTATTTTTTATTTTATTAATTTAAATTTTTAAAAATTATTTGTGATATTATTATTATTATTCTTAGATATTATAGTATGTGCCAAAATAAAAAAAAAAGGTAAAATTTTTGACACTTTTGGGGAACCTTGTTATTACAAATCGTGAAAATTTAAGTCTCTTGAACTTGGTATTAACGAGATTCTACTGTATTATGTTTATATCGAATTTGAAAATATGTACCTAATGGAGTCAAAAGTTTCGTGGTATTTTCTTATCACTTCTTCAGTGACAGCTGCTTTGCAATGTCAATGTCACAAAGGATCACTTTGGTTACAAGAACCTGTTAAACAGAGGTGATCTTTTGTGACAGTGATCTTTTGAAGAAGTAGTAATAAAAGTAATAAAGAAGTAGTCACTGAAGAAGTAGTAATAAAATACCATGAAACATTTGACTCCGTTATGTGCATATTTCCAAGATACCAACATAGGTTTGAGTGATTTGTTATCTTTAAACAACACAGTTTGCCTATGCACCATGCCACACAAGGAATACCTTAAAAGTGTTTTTGTTTGAATCTATGAATAGTAAATTTCTGCCCTTAGTGAGCTTCCTAGGAATACTTCTTGGTATCTTTCAGTTTAGACTAATCCTGATTAGTACAGTAGTAATACAACCCAGTGCTACTTGGAAATGTTAGGGAATTCAGGCTTCTGTTGCTGAGTGATCAAACAGGAGGGTTAGTACACACATTTGAGTGATTGAAGCTCAAGCCTGCATGACTAAATACAGTGTACAGTGTTGTTCTTGTATTTGCTCTATCTTGTGAACTCCTGACCTTATAAACTGAAAATGTATTTTTATGACCTTTATTCAGCTGGTTTGTTAGGGATTAGAAGATTACCTGTCCATAAGAACCTGTTATTGCTACAATTTTTGCATGAAAGTCCTCATTTTTCCAATACTGAGTTCTGTTTTTTTCCACAAATTGTATCAAGCAAAAATGTTGATTATGGAGCTAAAAATCATTTTAATTGAATTATTGACTTTGAAGTATTTTTTGTTTTAAATTGGTATTTTCAATCTTAAAATATTTAAAATTTTCAAACTACATCAAAAGATTGAAATTCGGTATTAGAGAAAAGGCCTCAAGCATTGGCATTAAACATACTAAAATAGTAATGCCTCAATCAACAACTTATAAAAATCAAAGGGTTATTGAAACAAAATTATATAACTAAAAATTAAAGATGGACTGGATTAAAACTAAAGCAAGTTAATTGAAGATGTTAACATGCAATAGATTAAAAACATAAAATCAAGCAAACGGGGCAAGTAGCTATTGAGGCAAAGAGCCCCTTTATCAACTTACTGAAGCCTATCACAGCAGGTCATCTAAATACAGAAAGTTAGTATGTGCATGTATATAGTTACCCAACTGCAGACCACACTTGTGATGAAAAGAAAGAAGGGAGAGAAGTAATAATGGTAGAGGACATTAACTGTCAGACTCAGTGTTGTTGTTGCAACATACATTAGGCAATTTGTTAAGTCACCACCTCTCATCATGCAGTAAAATGGCGGCCTCCATAATAGGATGTATGCAGATTCCAGTATTACAATTGATGGTGGAATCCACCTAGCTTATACGGAAGGCCTCAAAACATGAGATATGGTGAGAATTGTTAGCCTGATCTATTATTTCAATATTGGGATGTGGATTATAGTTGAAATTCAGTTAAACTTTTGAATTTAAATTGACAAGGTTTTTACTGTACTAGTTTTGAAATTATGAAAAGAATACCATAGTTGTTTTTAGTGCTTTAATATGTTTAAAAAAAATACATGAAATTTTTAAAATTTTTTTCTTGTATTTCCTATAAGTTTTAAACTAGTCCTATATTTCCTGTATATAATCTACTGTATTTAAATATAATTTTAAAATTTCGATCCTGTTCGGTGAATATAATATTAATTTAGATTAACAGTAAAGTATCTGCATGTTGAGTGGCTTTTTTCCAGTACATTCTTATATATCTCTGGGCTAAATCCCATTTTTCTGCAACATTTGCATTTTTAATCACAAGGCTAGTAGATGCACTGCTTTATTTTCAAAGTAAGTGCATCTACTTTGAAAACAAAAACTTTTATTCTAATTTGAAATTTAACTTTGAAAACTTTTATTCTACTTGTAGAATAAAAGCTCTACAACCAACAAGCTTCAGCTTGCATCATGATAATTGTAGAGCTTTTATTCTTCATCATTAATATAAAAGCTTTCTCAATCAATAAGATACATGCTGTAACAGAGTGCAACTATGATGGTCAGCAGCCATTGATCCTTACTGGATGCTTGACAACATGTCAGACATACTGTGAATTTTGAAATCTTTCCTGTTTGAAGACAAAAAAAAAAACTTAGAACAGTACTCCAGAAAATACTGGGCACCATAATGATAGTTTTAAGATGGGTGATAGTTGAGTGGGGATATATCATGCTCAGTTGTACCAATTTTTATAGAGATTTGGCACCTTATCCTTATTAGCTACAGAGTTCATTGCCATGACCTAATGGCAATGAACTGCTGTTTGATGTTTGATTAATAACAGAGTGACATTGTGTTTCTTTTGATGCTACTGGTTTATCCCAATGGGAAATTGCACACGATGGTCCAGTTTTTGTAAAATTAAGAAACTTTTGTTATAAATCAGAATATTTCAAACTTATTCATAGGAATATGTATAAAATCTGTCCATACATTTTCTAAATGTTGCCTTATCATATGATGCATTTTTAAACATTTTGTAATAAGTTGGCAAAGTCCCTTGTAGAAAATGATTTGCATTAACCTTGACTTTATTAGACTGATTGGGATAAATAATAATTAATTAAGCAAAAATCAGTAGATAAACTTATTACCATACAGTACAAATGAAAGAAATAATAGTAAAAATCCAAAAAAATTAATGTAATGCAGCTGCACACTGTCACCTTTGGTTTCCACTAGACAACTTCTTGGAGTGGTTTCCTTGTTATATTTCCCTGCTCAGTCAGTTATAATTCAGAAGGCTTTTACAGTTTTTTTTTCTTTTTTTCTCTCAGTGAAAAAGAAACTAATTTTTGAGTGATAAACACTGAATTTATTAAGATGGGTGTCCTCTTGGGCTGTTGGTCAAAATTTACTATTGTGAAAATAGTCTTGAACCGTGGGCAAGCCCAGATGACTTGTGGATGAAAGGGAGCTCTGGTTGGAATTACAGGCTCCTGTCTGCATGGAAATTTTTGACCAGTGACCCAGGAGTATACCCCTGCCTAGAGGAACTGAAGTTAAAAGCTAGATATCCTCTTATTCTGTTGGTAAATATTTGAGTGATTGGTTTGATTAGCCACAGGCAAGTGCAGCTGACTTTTGGATGAGGAACAGCTCTGTTTGGAATTAAAAGTTTACATACCACCTAGAAATTTTTTGCCACTGACCTAAGGAATACTTCTGTACAAGGGAACAAAAATTAAAAGTGAAATATCCTCTTATACCCTTGGTAAAAATTTGAGACCATCCAGTGTGTCACTTTGCTGCTACTGAGTGTAGCGGGCAACTCTCAAAATAGGTGTTAGTAGGATTCAAAAATTTTCCATCAGAGCTCACCGTGTAAAACATAGTTGTAATGCATGCTGAAGGAGAATCAGTTCTAATGGTGGGAATTTGTCTAGTGAGTCCTGCAGTTGCTACCAGGGTGCATTGTTGAAATGTGGCTGTAAAATGTGTACTTGGAGAGCAAGTTCGAGACCGAAGATAAAATTCAGTTCATTTTGATGATTTACACATTTATGGAATGTATTAACACTCAGAAAATAAGAAGAAAAATCACTTATTGAATCAGCATACTAGCCAATAAAATTATGCAAAAAAAATGATTCAGTCAACTATTATTTGATAGATAGAAGGATGTAGCAATGAAAGCAGCTCTCTCTTCAAAGTGCACATAGTGGAAACTAACTTGTCAAAGCATGCAGTAGCATTACATTTTTGAATATTATGAAAATAGTTACTAGTAATTTCTGGAAAAAAAAAAGTGTTATAATTTTAACTAGTATTAAAGATATAATTATCTTATTGTTTCAAAGGATTAATTTCGCATATTAACCTTTGAAAACAAGTTATGTATTTGCAGAGCATGGTAATATGATGGTTTATCTGATTTAATGCTACATAATGTTATATTATTTTTCTTCCAGATATAACATAATTGAATGAATGATTTTTTTTAATAGGTCAGTGACTTAATTGATGCACGAGATATGTCTACAGGAGCTTGGTTTGAAGCTAGAATTGTGAAGATATGTTATAAGGATGCAGAAAACTTTTCTAGAGTTGTTGATGAAGGGTGTTATACTTCATGTTTAGAAGAAAATTGTTTCAAAGATGAAAAAAGTAAATCCGTTGATCAGAATGATAATGAAGTCCATAACAAGAAAAACACATATCAGAATGGCCATAGTCCTGAATTTGAAAATGGTGAAGAAATAGATGATGGATTTCTTTATTATGTTGTGTATGAAACGTAAGTAATTTTTATTAATAAATGTTTAGTCGCTTTATGATTTTAGCATAAAGTGTGTGTGTGTGTGTGTTTAGCATATTGTGTTTAAGTGTAAAATGCAATGGTTTCCTGTTAGGATCTCCATTGCCAGGAGATTGAGATATAACAGGAAACTGAATTTTGCTGTTATATCCTAAGCAAAGGGTTTTTTTTAAAATTGAGAATATGAATACTTATATTGAATGTATTGTTCTGCAGTAGCCTCTAGTGAATGAATCACTTGGTATAACAGAATAATTCATGTCTTGGTATACAAAATTTTGATTGATTATCCAGGAGCAGGAGAATTGCAGCATGTACATACACAAAGTTAATTTATTTTGTATAAGATGGTGGTACAAACAGTTTAATAAAAACATTGAGTATATTGCTGACCGGGCTAGCCGGGTAGGTAAAGTGCCCGCCTGTCAACCCAAAGGTTGCGGGTTCAATTCCCGCCTCGGGCTGGATATCACAATGGTGCCGAACCAATCGGTTGGTTGGATATCCCGGCCACAATACACAAAGGAAGCAAGAAAAAACTGGTTCCTTCGTGTATTGATCACATCATATGAAATAAATAAATAAATTAAGTATATTTGTCAAACTTTTCTGTAGTTGCAATCTGATGAATCTCTCCCAGTAAAAGTTTAGAACTGTGTGCTGGCTGTTCTGCTCAGATGCTAAATTGCTGGCTAGCTATTCCATACAGTTGTACACCAGACTACTGCACTTTTATTCTACACTGACACAGACATCCATACAAAAGAAAAACAACAAAGATTTCCATATTAAAATGTATAGTTTGCTGTTAACAAAAACTAAATTTTAGTTTTGGAATTGTTAAACAACAAAATGCTTTTACTTATTTTCTTTAGGCATATTAAAACTGTTTTCTTCCAATGAAGCTTTTTCTGGAGAACATGTCTTTTTAACATATAGGAATTAATAAGAAGTAAAATTTGCTTTTGTTATAGCTTCTGGCAACATTGTATGTATGTAGATTTTGTAACAGAACAATGTTTCATGAAGTATATGCTTCTCTTTGTATCTTCCTCTCTTTGCAGCTGATTCTTCAACTTCTGATTTTCCTGTGTCCCCTGATAGACATTTCTTGTCTTCAGAAATGTGATGGTGTAATTATCCATGAAAACCTATTTCAATTTCCACACGATATGCTCCCCATGCAGGTCAATACAATGTCACCACTTTGCCAACATATATTTTCTTCTTCTCTCTTCTTAATCAGATAGCAATAGCTTTTCCTTCATTAGCAAGTTGGTTGTGAAGCATCTCTACTTGGCTAGTTCTGGAGGTATGCAATAAATACAATGGTAGTGCAATGACATTTCACAACTAGGAATATTTTTAACACAGAAGAATTGCTTCTTAATAATTTCTCTGATCTGTTTTAATTTTCTCTGGTGTTGTTATTTCATCCTTCTTTGAATTTAATTTGATAAGTATTGTAGACTTTAAAGGTTTATGAATTTATTTTAATGTTTAAAGGTTTATTGGATTTCTAAATGGAAATGTTTAGTTATTCAGTGCACTCACAATATATTATTCATTATTATATTGGCATCAGTATTATTCAATACACCGTGTATTGAATATAACTGATGTCGATATAATAATGAATAATATACAGGCAACCCCCGTATAAGAGGCTAAGGTAAAGAAAGCCAACACGAGAACCACGGAAAACTTCGGGAAACTGGTTTGCTGCTGCTGCTGCAGTTTTTCCATGCATTCTCGGTAAACAGACAGTGCATGTTATCGGTAGCAGGAGTAGACATAGAGAATGATATAGTGATTGTAAAATGATGTATTGTAGGCGTGATAGATGATACAATGATTAGTTTTTTCTCATTATTAAAAGCAGATTATTAGAGTTTATGAGTGTTTTTGCTATTAAAAAAAATATATTTTTACCGAGAATGCATGGAGAAACTATGGTAGCAGCAAACAAGTTTGTGGCAAATCTTGCATAACACTGTATTTTTGAGCTTTTGTATGGGGGAAACCCTGCTATTATGTTGGATGTAATTTTTCAACATTTACGTTCCTTTTTTTGAATCCCCGCTATTGACTCGCTAGTCTTTATGAATAAAAAATTACTGGGAAATTCCCGTATTTTATTTAGTTGGGAAATCCCCGTTTTAGGTTCTGTGCTTGTTTTGAGACCATAAAAAAACCGAGTTCAAAGCATGCAGTTTGTGACTTAAGGTTATTTTGGTTTTTATATGATCATTTATAAATTTTTCCGGATATGTATTACTAAACTTTGTTTTTAAGAACTGCATTGGAATAATATCTTTGTTGTGAATTAAAGTCTTTCCCTAAATTATGCCTAAGGAAAGTAAAAAAAGCACTGCTCAAATGAAATTTTGAGCAGTGCTTTTTTTTTGAATAACAAAAAACAAATTTTGAATAGTCTTAAAATAGGGGAAAAGGTATCATACATTGCAAAACGTTTAAATTGAAATGAAGCAACTATCCGGACCATAAAGAAAACTGAACAGAAAATTAGCACTGCTGTTGCTGCAGGATCTTTCATTTCTGCAAATATGACAGCTCGTCCCCGACCACCAATAATTGAGAAAATGGAAAAAGCACTGTGTATGACAATAGCAATAATAAATGAATCTCATTAGATGGCAATGTAATTAAACAAAAGGCACTAAAACTTTATAACCATTTAAAGAAAAATGGAGAATCTTCTGTTAACCTGGAGTTTGTTGGCAGTAAAGGTTGGTTTGAGAGATTTAAAAACCTCTTCTTATTACATAACATAAGAATTCAAGGGGAAAGTGCATCAGCTGATAATGAAGCTACCAAGAAGTATCTAGAGAAATTTCAAAAAATTATTATTGGAGCACGGATACACACCACATCAAGTTTTCAGTGCCGATGAGAGAGGTCTTTGGCATAAAAAAATGCCCAACAGAACGTTTCTTTCAAAAAAAGAGAAAACTGCACCAGGTTTTAAGGTATCAAAAGATTGTGTAACGTTACTTATGTACAGTAACGCATCAGGAGGTTACATGATAAAACTTATGCTAGTTTATAGATCCCGTACAATGAAAGGTGTAAATAAAAACATGTTATGCATTATGGTATATTGGAAAGCAAATAAAAAAGCTTGGGTAACTACTGATTTATTTAAAGAATGGTTTCTAAATTGTTTTTGCCATCTGTGGAAAACTACTTAAAGTGGAAGAATCCACATTTTAAAGTGTTATTACCATTGGATAATGTGCCAAGCCATCCAAACGATTTAAGTTATCCAAACATTGAAGTATTGTTCCTACCAACTAATACAACTTTTTTAATTCAGCCATTAGATCAAGGCTGAATTAAAAAAGTTAAAACTCATTACATCAGAAAATCATTACAATGGATTTTGGAAAAAAATGATTCAGAATCTATTGAAATGATGGAGGCATTGGAAACATTTTTCAGTAGTGGACCGTATCAGAATCATAGCTTTATCTCTCAAAGAAGTTAAAAACGTTAAATGCATGTTGGAAAAAAAAATGTATGGCCGGAGTCAGTTCATTCAGGAAATATGGTCGAACTGGCAGAAAACGAAATTGGTGCGATAGTAGAACTTGCTAAGTCAGTAGGAGTGGAAGGTTTTGATGATATGACTACTGAAGACATTCAAGAATTACCGGTAGAAAAGGAGGCTGGCGAAGCAGATTTGGTGGAAATGGCATCGAAGGTAAACCAAAATCAATTTAGAGGATGATAGTGCAGGTGAAAATTCTGAAGTTCCAAAATTTACACTAAAAAGCATAGAGGAAGGCATAAACTTAGCCAAGCAATAAGACTTATTTTTTTAATGCAGATCCTTTGACTGAAAGGAGCACAAAGTTCAAAAGGAAGCTTCAAAAATGCTTAACTCCATACCATGAAATCTGGATGCTGCAGAAGAAAGTTCAGAAGGTGAAGATATACTGCAACAGAGAAAACATTCTCATTTTATTGTGCTTAGCAGTGATGAAGAAGAAGAAAATTAAATGAATGTACATTATCTGAGACATATTTATCACAGTTTGTAAGATTACTATTATTCAGTTATTACTATTTTTAATAAAAATTAAGTTTCCGATAGTTATAAAAAATGTAAAATTTTTGTTAGCTTTTGGAATTTACCCCCCCCCCCACTTTTGTACTGGTTCTTAGTCCTAATAACATGGTTTCGCACTACATGAGATTTTATAGGAACATAACTACCATGTTATATGAGGGTTACCTGTATTGTTAGAGTATTGAAAAATTCTGTCAGTTTAGCATTAGTGCATAATTTAAATACACTTTAGTTGATTGTTAGCCCCTCCTAGTTATGGGAATGACATTAATGAAACAAACAATATCTATATCTTTTCAGTTATGAGGGTGATGAAGCCATGCCATTGAAGTTAAAAGATATTCGCCCACGTGCACGGACAATAGTGAAATTTAATGATGTCCAAGAAGGTGATTTGTATATGGTTAATTATAATGTTGATGAACCACGAGAAAGGGGATTCTGGTATGATTGCACAATTATCTGGAAAAAACATACCAGAACCATAAAAGAGCTCTTTGGGACCATCTTTTTAGGGTAAGTATTTTAAGAAGTTGAATGTTTCTTGCTTCATTTTGTATTTTGTATAGTTTTAACTAAATCTTTTTCTTTAGATTGCCACATGCATATTGATATTTTACATGTGATGTGGTTGTTAAAGAAAATCAGTTGAATTGTTCATTAACAAGTTTGCAGTCAAGTTCCCATTGCATCAACTATGTAAACTTGTTACTCTAAGATACCATTAGATACTGGAAAATAATGTATCTCATAATTTGGGTATTTTCTTACCATGTTGTTGTTGTTACTTGGTTTTTAGGAGCATTATTGCTCCTAAAAACCAAGGCCATATTGCTCTGTATTCTTACCATGTGTATGCCATATCCAGAAATTTCATTACTTCATACGACACATCCCCTCCACTTTTTCTTACTATTGAATACACCACGAATTATCAAACTAATAGAGCAAGCTTATCTGCGAAAATATCTAAACCTCCCAAACACTTCCTAGTTCATTGCACAAATATACGTGGTCTCAATTCTAATCTCAACGATGTATATTTCCACTTGCAGTCTGCCAAACACCATGTACCTTTTTTGACAGAATCTCAGTTTTCAGTTGATTCAACTACTGCTCATCTCAGTTGCCCAAATTATTCGCTGTATGATTCCTTTCACCTCAAAGGTGGTACTTGTGCATATGTCCGTTCCGATATTCCCTGTCAGAGACATGGTAATTTGGAATCTCCTCTTTTTGATCTTCTCTGGCTTAAAATCTCTCTAATTCATTGTGTCAAATTCATCTGTTGTCTCTATCGTTCTCCCAACTCCACTAATCACTTGGAGCTCTTTGACTCTTTGTAACTTGGCTTTCTCCAGTCCAACTTTCCTAACAGTGAGATTATTTTCTTTGGTGATTTTAATGTTCACAACTCCAGCTGGCTTCCGTTTTCTAGTCACACCGACCCAGCTGGTCGAGATGCTGAGGTTTTTGCAATTACTAATGACCTTGCACAGATATTCATTTACCTACAAGAATACCAGACAAGCTTAACCATACAGCCAACATGCTTGATCTTTTTCTCACAAACAACCCTTCTAAGTACACAATCGAAATGAGTGGTCCGTTAGACACCTCAGATCACAACTTGGTGATTGTCTCTTCTCCAATGGAGCCTTTATCTCGTGGCTGTTCCCAACCTCGTATTGTTTGGCATTACAAGAATGCAAAATGGGATGACCTGCGTTTTTCTTTTCTTCTTTTTCTTGGTTGGACTACTGTTTAAAAACTTCTGATGTCAATGTTTGCTCAGATCGTGTCAGTGAAATTATTCTTGTAGGAATGGAATCCTTTATTCCACACTCCAATTTAAAATCTTGTCCTTTATGTAAACCTTGGTTTTCCAAGAAATGTGCTAAAGCTGTTCAAGAGAAGAATGTTAAATATTGTAAAAAAAAAATTAACTTTTTTCCAGTTCTTCAGTTTCATTTTTTGCCTACACCACAGCTCGCAACAATTGTAAAGCAGTTATAAGTCCAAACTAGATTTTGAACAGAGGTAGAAAACTGTAAGAGTAGAAAACTTGCTTCTTGCCCTAATGGTAACCGAGCATTCTGGTCTCTTGCCAAAGCTATTGGCCGCAATTTTTGCCCATCTCTGCTCCCACCTCTGTCAAAACCAGTTAGTTCTGTTGTCACTTTGGCCAAGGATAAAGTTGACCTACTAGCATCCCATTTTTCTTCCAACTCGTATATTAATGATCTTGGTAAAACACCTCCCACCATTCCCAACACGCTCCATTCAATGCCCCCTGTGGTCTTCCATCAAAAGGATGTCAGAAGGATTTTTGGTGAATCTTGATGCTAAGAAAGCTCCAGGTCCTGATAGTATTTCTGCATTTGTTCTCAAAACCTGCGCCCTTGAACTTACTCATGTTCTTTGCCGCCTTTTTTTACTTTCTTATTCCAAAGGTGTTTTTTCTTCTGCTTGGAAATTTGTTCATATCCAGTCAGTTCCTAAAAATCGTGACAAATCCCTCCCATCCAATTATCGTCCCATTGCAATTACTTCTACTCTTTCTAAAGTAATGGAGAAATCATTTAACTGCCAGCTCTTAAACTACCTTGAAGCCTTCCACCTGATCAGTGATCACCAGTATGGATTCCATCAGTGTCAATCCACTGATGAAACACAAGCAGTTGTTTTTGACATCTCACAGGCTTTTGATCATGTTTGGCATGAAAGTCTTCTAAATAAGCTTTCATCTTATGGTTTGCCAACTGTTTTTTGTAGTTGGTTATCCAGTTTTCTCTCTGATCACTCACTGAGGGTGATGGTAGATGGCTCTCTGTCTTCTAACTTCTCCACTAATGCTGTTGTCCCCCAAGGTTTAGTTTTTTCCCCCACTGTTTTCCTCTTTTATATTAATGACCTTCTTCCATTAACTGGAAATCCTATCCATAGTTTTGCCTATGATAGCACATTGCATTCCACTTTCCATTTTGAGAAACTTTGCCCTGCTCAATCAGCTTCAACCTCTCGAATGTGCACTACCAGTTCCTTAAATGCCGATCTTCGGGTAATTCTCCAGTGGGGCAAAGACAACTTAGGTGATTTCAATCCTTCTAAAACTCAGTCTTGTCTTATATCTCACAAAAAGGATTCTTCTGCTCCTATGCTTATCTTTGGTGAAACTCCTATTTCTAGGCAAAATGATATATCTCTTTTGGGGATTACCCTGACTTCTGACCTCTCTTGGCACAAGCACATTACAAATATTGTTTCCTCTGCTTCAAGATTCCATTCAGAAGAGGGCAGTTAGGTTTATTAATGACTCATCTCTAACTGAGTCTCTCCACTCGCTGTCTCATAGACGTACTGTTTCTGCTGCATGCTTCTTTTACAGATACATCCATCGGCACTGTTCTTCTGAATTGGCTTCTATAATTCCCACTCTCTCTTTCAAAACAGTCTGAACATGTGCCGTCAACATCCATTTACTGTCCAACTTCAAACCCACAGAACCAACTTTTCATCTTCGTCGTTTATTCATTCAACTGCCGTTTTCTGGAACAACCTTCCTTTATACATATTTCCTGAAAATTACAGTGTATAGAAGTTCAAGTCTAGTGTCAACAAATATCTTCTCAACCTCCAACCCAAGCATGGTACTAAGTACTATAGGTTCTAATACCTCTTGTGTTTGGGGTTTTCATAAAAAAAAAAAAAAAAAAGAAAATTCTTGACATTAAAAATCCTTTTGTTTTTTTTCATCTTTTTATGAAATATTCACCAGTGGTGCTTACTTGGTCAAATTGGGTACTGAAGTACTGGATTTCATTTATAGTGCACGAATAAAAATGTTAAACCACTTAGCTGTTATATTTAATGGCTAATATTACCTTTGTTTACTGTTACTTACATCAACAACATAATCTTACATATATATTTACAGTGATTCAACGATGTTTTGGAACTCCAATTTAAAGTGAAATGAAACAATGAATTAGTCTTTCTAAACTTAAACATTCGTTATAAGAATCTCCATGTGGATTTCACTCTTTTAACTTGTATGTTTTATGGATTCAGTTGAGAAATGGTAGCTGTATAATTTTGAGTAATATTTTATTGTTCTTGTTTATGTAAAGTTGTCATTGTAAAAATTTGAATTTATTAGGGAAATTAATTTTATCAAGCTTACACACAAATTTTTCAGAATATTTTTATTCTTCTTTATTATTTTTATTAAAATATTTTTCAGAATATTTTTATTATTTCAGAATTTTTATTTTTATTCTGTAGATTATTTATCTACAGATGGTAGAGTTTTATTATAAAGGCAGGCCTATATTATTAACTCATTTGTGAGTACATACCAAGGTCATTAGGCACTTTCAACTAGCCTGTCCACACAGCTGATAAAAAAGTTTTCCTTTAAAGTTTAATCCCCCCCCCCCATTGAATATTTCCAAAATCTTTAGTTATTGAGCAGAACAAAAATGCAAGATCTACAGAATTTTACTAAGCATAATGCTTGTGAAACTGATCTGTGCTAAGTTGGGGGTGGGGAGAACCCAACTAGCATCAATACATTTTTCCATCTTCCTACTACAGTAAAACCACTTACCTTAATAGATTATTATGGGGGGGTGAGGCCTGTCTACTAAAGCTGATCCAATAAGTTGCAAAGCAATATGTCTCTATTTATTAAATAGGGCTGATTAGCTAAGTTCATTTGCAGGGAATTTCCTATTGATTTCTTCTACAATAATTCAAAGGCATCCCTAATCCTTGAATCTCATCGTAGAATAGGTATTGAAGAATCCAGCTATTATACAGTCATTTTACTTTATATAAATCCCTTTATGTATTTGTTCTTTTGAGGGGATATTTTTAGGCCACTTGCCAAAGTTCCTTTATGATTGAACATACTAAGAACCATAGTGCAAAGTAGACATGTTGATACTAGTACAGGAACATCTACTGAGTGATACGAAGCAGTTCTGTATGTACAGGATGAACAACTTCATGTCCTAGCTGGAGGCATGATATAGATTGGTATGAATGCAACCTGTGTGTTAAATATTTTGATCAAACTTGGGATTGAACATGGGTTACAACATATTGCTAGTTGTCAGTAGTTTCCAACCGTTTCAGCATTACTTTCCCAATTTTTTTGCCAATGTTTGCCAATTTTTTGACATGTGCTTATTGTATTCCAGATTATATGCAGATTAGGTGATATGTCTCTTACAGAAAAAATCCTTAAATTTGGATTGGTTACAGATTTCCTGTAACAAAGCTGCAAATTTTCACTTTTCTAGTACCAGCCATTATTAAGATATTTAATTCACCAAAGTTGTTTTTAATTACCCCAATACACAGTAATTCCTGTAAAGTTTTTTAGTTTTCTGAATGACTAATTACTTTCCTACCTGCTTTAATATTTTCTCTTAATTTAGGAATTTGATTTAAAGTTAAATTTTTAATTCTTGGATCTTAATTTTGCTTTTATTTTAGCCCAGATTACACTGCTGTTGATAATTGTCGATTAATGTTTTTGGACGAAGTATTTAAGGTAGAAAAGAGATCAGAGATTTCTCCAGCTCTTACTGAACAAAGACAGGAATGTAATGAGTCACCAGTAAAAAGTAAGGTGCATATATCTTTAACTTTGAAAAGGAAAAAAGAAAAAAGATATTTTTGAAATCATGTTTCATTGATGCATTCTCTTAATAAAACATTGACAGTTAGTAACTTCAGGTTAAAGCTGTGAAAACTTGTTTAGCAGTTAGCATTTGGCTAACAAATTGAAACATTTCTGTTTTTTTCTTATAATGACATGTCCTTATGTGCAAATTATAATATGTTATCCATATGTGTTTTATAGTGCTGAATGCGAATATGACCTTAATTTTGCTATCATGTCTGTTTTTTTTTTTTTTTTTTTTTTGAAAAAATGAGTGTTTGTTTTACTAGTGAATTGAGCATTTAAAAAATTTTAATGAAATGTGAATTTTTATGAGCTTAAAATGTTTTGAACCTTGATTTCCACTCATTACTTATTAGACAGTATCATTCCATTCTGTCAAGTCATCCTGCTTGTGAAACACCATATTGGAATTAGGCTTACAAGATGTGTGAAATTTTTTTTTTTTTCTCATAATATATGAAGTGTGGCAGTAAAATTCCTGGACTTGGTGTGCAATAAAAAGAACACAAAATGGTGGAACTAAAAAATGGTATTATTTTTATTTAAAGTAATCACCATCTGATTGAATGTATTTATTACACTATTCTAAAAGTTTCTGAAAAAGTCAGCAAAGGCATACAAAGATATGGTGTTCAGTTTGGCAGTTACATATTTCTTTGTCTTCATCGTCCTGAAATCTCTTTCCTTTCCTTTGAGTGTAGTTTCACTACTTTTTTTTTTTTTTTTTTTCACTACATCAGAACTATTTTCACAACAAGTACAGAATTGGGGGGGGGGACAGTGTCATGCAACAAAAACCAGCTGCCTTTCTCTTGAAATTGTGGCCTCACCTGGATAATATGCTTTCAGTAGCCTTTGAAGCACTTGTATGTAGAATGCAGCATTGACTCTCTCCTCTTCGGGTAAAAATTCCTTGTGAATCACACACTGCTTGTCAAAAAATATGAACAGCACAGTCTTAATCCTGAACTTTCATGAACTTTTTTTTTGGGCCTTGGTGATGTTTTGAAATTCTCTGCATGCTCTGATGCTTCATCTCAGGGTCATACTGAAACACCCAACACTCATCCCCAGGTGAAGTCTTTGCATGATGATATTCTTCGTTGCTTCTGTTTATTCATGAGATTGTTGGCACAAATTTTGCATGGAGCTTTTTCCTTCGTACAGAATTCATTGAATGGTTTCCTTATTCATATACGAGTCATTAGCCACCATTCTGTGGGTCAAACAACAATCTCTTGCCACAGTTTCCTGAAGTTTTGCAACCCTCCTCATATTGAGAGATTGATGGATGCCCACATCTAGAGTAATCACAAACATCCTTATGTCTTTGAATCGTTTATGCCATTCAGACACACTGGTATGACTTAACATTTCATCACCATAGATGATTTTTAACATTTCATATATTTCTGTTTCAGATTTTTTCAGTTAAAAGCAAAATTTGATATTCCTTCATTGCAAAATCGTGACATGGAATGTTAATGCTACTGACGAAACTAGTTGCTACATGCAGTCTGTGGCGCCTCCGTAGCCAGGTGGGAAGGAGCAGCAGTGCGTAGCACACGCTTCTTGATTAGACGGGGGTTCGAGCCCGTCACCACCAAATACGGAGGATGCGGAAAGGTCAGGGAATGACCACCGCATATCCCGGAGCAATATGGCCTTAGTTGCTAATGCTCCTAAAAACCAAATAAACAACAACAAACAACATGCAGTCTGTCAGCCTACTGGACAATCTCTGTACCATCTGTTGGAAGAAGTTTGAAATACAGCGTACCACTTCAGTTTATTTTCAAACTCATTGAACCTGACCACAACAGCAACAGTCTGGAAACTTTATTACCACACCTTGTAATATGTTATCCATACATGTTTTATAGTGCTGAATGTGAATTCAACCTTAATTTTGTTATCATATCTGGTTTTTTGAGAAAATGAACATGTCCGTTTTACTAGTGAATTGAACATTTTAACAAATTTTAACAAAATATGAATTTTTATGAATTTAAAATGTTTTGAGCCCTAATTTCTGCTCATTACTTATTAGACAGTGTTATACCGTTCTGTCATGTCATCCTGCTTGTGAAACACTGTATTGGAATTGGGCTTTCAAGATCTGTGATATATTCTGTACAGATGGCATTTTCTCTATATATGTGTAATTACTGAATTTGACCACCTCATCCGTAATGGACTGTGCTGCATAGCTCTCAGTGTAAAAAGCCAAAAGCCGTATTTAACACAGATTTCTTATTTGTGTTAATATGCCAAAATTTATTGCAGGAGTGACAGTGAGAGGCCAAGCTTACAAAATTATGTACAGTATACCTTCATTAACTTGATATTGTATTATTTGACATGCGATGCATTTTGAAGTCTTTACTGTTTCCTAACCAGCGTATACGGTTTTATATGCATTTTAGTACAGATTATTACAGCTTATTCAAAATACATCCTTAATGAAATTTGAAGTCTGCATTGGTTCCCATAACTTGTGAATACCTTGTGTAATTTGAGAAGACTGCTGAAATCCTAAAGGAAAACATTGTTATAATGAAAATTTGTTATTACATGGATGCAGCTTATTGTGATCACTTTGGGACACAGCTTAATCAAAAACAATAATGAATGAAACAGGAATACAGCTGTTTATTGATGCACAATCAGTGTGTACATATCCACTCTCCACTGCACAGTTACATCTTTCTTGTATTGACTAAATTAACGCATTAACTAACTTTCTATTTGTGAATATGTACCACAACTAAAAGATTATTAATATTTTAAATGAGGATCACGAAAATTCTGCACATCGTTAATAAGATCTGACTAAATATTTCTTTGGATTAATTGATACTACCATGTTCTATCTGAATTTGTACAGATATTTTGAATCCATTTAAATTGAAACACTTGTTTTGGTCTCTAGAACCTTTAATTAATCAAGTTTTACTGCATAGTGTTTCCTGATACTTTTCTTCATTGTAATGCAATGCTGAAAATTTAAATTACATACATGCACAAGTGAAGCAGTAATAGCATCTCTCAGTAAGTAAAAATATATATTAAAGGAAGGATGGCAAGCTATTCAGTGCAGGGAGAGCAAGTGCTTTCCTCCCTTAGAGGTAAGAAATTTAAGAAAATGATCATGGTAACAATTTTATGAAGTGCCATTTGTTTTAAAATTCATGACTTATTTTAAAAGAATTCCTTTAACCTTAAAATGCATTCTGGCAGCAGTGAAAACTGACTTGGATTTCATTGCAGAAGGGAATATCTGTTTTTTAAGTGCTCATTTAAATGCCATAAATAGTGGGCATGTAAGAATGATACATATGATCAGTAAAACTTGTCAGATTGCAAGGCAAAGAAATAATTTACGTAGATGAGACTTGCATGGCAGTCATATAACAGCTGGAGTTGATAATATCTTGAAGAAAGTGGTATGTACAGTCAGAAAATGCCTTCAGTTAATTATTGTACGTTGGTGGAGGTAAGGGGTTTGGAAACAACCATAATGATATGAACTGTGAAAAGGTTTGAAAGTAGAAGGAAAAATTCTTACAGAATCTTTTATCTGACTGTAATTGCAATTGATGATGCCAGTTATTGTTTCCAACAAAATAAAACACCAAGTGCAATATCCTAAAAGAGATTTACAGGAATGATTTCAGATGAACAATAATGCTATAGACTTCCACTTTACTATGGAGACAATTGAGTTTGTCTGAGGTAAAATCAAAGGCCAGATTGCTCCAGAACTTCACTACACCACATTAAGGTATCGGAAATATCCTTAATTCCCGTTTGTTGTGAAAATACTGATGAAGCTGCTTGAAGAATACTTAGTGGATAAATGGAAAAAGTTAAATTGCAATTGCAATCTAAAATAAGTATTGGGAAAATTGAATGTTGAAAGGACAAAGTTGACAGAATGATAATAAAAGGATGAATCATTGTACTACAATCAGTATCATCCATTTCTGACAATGATTGTAGTACAGAAGAGTTAATGTTCATAAATAATTTCCAATTAAAAAATAATTCATGCTTTCCATCATACAAATGTGTGACGTCTAAACTGGAGACCTGATTTTCTGAGGTGGCTAATATACTGAAATGGCAGCTTCACTGTCCCATGGGAAATAGTGCAGTTCAGTTGAACCCTTATAAAATCAGGGACAGTGTCATGATGTCTGAAAAGTTACCAAGTTGTGAAAATGTGTTGTTGTTGTTTCGTTTTTTAGGAGCATTAGCAACTAAGGCCATATTGCTCCGGGGATATGCAGTGGTCATTCCCTGATCTTTCCGCATCCTCCATGAAAGAGTGAAGCCTTAGTGGCTGATGAAGTACATCCAGTTATAACGAAAAAGGCTTCACGTGATTAAGGGTTTACCTGTTAATGTGATCAGATTAACAGGTAAGCCCTTCCAACTAATTTAGAAACTACTCTAGGAATGTTTCATGAACTACTTTATTTTTTAATTAGTGTTAATTAAATTATTAGCAAAAGTGTAATAATTGTACACATAAAGGAGTATCGTATAATTAGGAGACATTCTATTGTAAATAATCAAATATCATTATCAAATTGAAAATCGAAAACTTCTCAAACATGTCCCCCCCCCCCAAAAAAGACTCGAAGACAGGAAACAGTGAGTTCCCAAAATGTAACTAAAAATAGTTTGTGTTTGACATTGAAGTGGTTCAATTCCTTTAAAATTGTATCATTTTGATAATAAATTACTTAATCTACCACATGATATAATGGTGTAGTGTCTTTCTTTAACATAATAATGAACAATCGTACACTCCCCCCCCCCCCACTTCCATAGTAAGTAGAGTTTTGTAAAATTCAAAGAAAAACTTTTGAAGAAGGGAAATTAATGTAAGCGTTTAATAATGGAAAATAATATTTATTATAGTTTCATTGTGGGGGGGGTGGCATAATATGTTTGCTTCCTTATCATTGTGCCATTTTAATACTAATATACATGTGACACTTGGTGAATGCATGAAAATGACTGCAGCTTCTAGATGCAAAAAAAAATTCAAATCATTAAAAGCAGGAAGAGTACAACTGGCATTTCATATTTTTTATGTAACTTTTATTTTCTGAATTCATATTGTGGTGTGTGTGTGTGTGTGTGTGTGTGTTTTGCTACTATATTGATATACCGTACTGATTCCAATATAATCAATCATATTAATTTTGCATATTTTTTTCTGATACTGAAAGTGACACCACAAATTTAACAGCATTTCAATTTTTTTAAAAAAAATCAGAGAGCATTTTCAATTCCTTTTTGTTTTTTGGTACATGTTATATATAATTTGATTTAAATTTATATTATTCATTTTTATGTACTAGTTCATATAATGTGATTATTTTTTAATACTGTTTATTCTATAGATATTTTCTCTGTGGAATAGCAAATATTTTTTCCCTAAAAGAAATATCTGTTTTAATTTTTTAGTGCATAAGTGGCTAATTAGAAGGGTCTTATAAGCTTGTAACAGATAAAACTACACCTTGTTCAGTGTACTTTCACCTCTCGTATTCTTATATGACCATCCCAATGAGTTAATTTCATGCTGACTGGCTGAAGGCCACCATTTAAGTTTTTAGGCTATAAACCTATAATAATAATGTTAGTAGGATTTTGAGGAGGCCATTTTGCAATATACTATTTGTTTCTTAGATATGGTTTCATCAACAAGCATATACTGGTTTTGCAAAATTACAGTGCGTTATCTTGTGGGATAGGGCACTGTCTAATTCTGTAACATTATCAAGTAGATAAATAGTTTGATTAGCTACTGCAGCAGGAAAAATCTCACATATAATTTAAATTTCCTTATGTGTAGTACTTCTGAAACACCCTGTATTAATCTAAAACAACCCAACCCAACCCAACCCAACTCACTGGAATTTTTTTCTTTCTTTTCTTGGGTGGGGGAGTAATTTTTTGTATCACTCATTCCAGTTGAGGCTGAATTGGTTGAAGGGTGCACTTTGTGAGTTGTGAAAATATTTTTGCAAGGCTTTAATTTTTTTTACTGAAATGAATCATTTTTTGAAATTACTTTTTAAACTTTATTCTTCTCAAGAAAAATAACATGTACTTGTTCAGGCTTTAAATGCTTGTTATAGCAATTAATGGGCATAAGGTTCATTGTAGATGATACTAGCTTTAAATAGAAACACTGTCCTGTTTCTATTTAAAGAATTTACATATAACTTTACTCTGTATAAGAGCTTATTGAAAATTTTAAAATTCAACTCATCCGTTGGTTTAACCAACTTCCCCCCCAGGTGATTTTAACAACTACTCAACTGAAATTTAAAATTAAGTTTCCCACGACCAACTTAGCCCTTTTTTGAAGATCTCTGTCAGTGTGGTGATGTATTTGTAGTTGATTCTTTCGAAGGACTTTAGAGCATGGAGTGTCACTTTGAAATTATTATTTATTAAAAAAATAATTCTTTTCTTTCTTTTCTTTATTATTTTTCTTTTCCAAAAAAAAAAATTTCATCTGCAACTGTTTTTGCAAAATAACAGTAGATAGCTTCCTTAAAGAATTCTGTGAAAGGCCCAGGTTTGATTTCAGTTGCTGCTGAAGTTGGAAAATGCTTCCTTTTGGAATTGGAGGGACCTTTCAGTCTTTTGGTATTGTGGCAACACTATACAAAAGACTAATGCACCCCTTGGCTGAACTAGTCAGCCAAGGGGCATGTGGTTTTCCCCTCCTCAAAACTAGTTTTTCATTTAAAAAAGTATACAAGCTGATGATAAAATACATATTATTTATAGACATTATATACCTTTTCCTCATGGCCCATACATTGACTTACCCAACCCAAACCTATTCTTTGCTAAAAATTCACCACTAGAATCTAAGACTACACAGAATGAAGCTAGTAATACTATCCCTGAAAGGTTTGAAAATCCTGGTATGGTTTATAAAAAATAAAAATGATACATATAATTTTTTTTATTAGAAAATATTATGATTTCCTTTGTCTTTTTATGACATCAAATTGGTTTTTTTTTTTTTTTTTTTTTTGTATAGGACAAAATAAACCTGATTGTTCAGAGTGTAAAGATGATCCCAATAAGAGATGCAAATCCTGTGCTTGTCATGTCTGTGGGGGGAAAGATGATCCTGGGAAACAGATCTTATGTGATGAATGTGACATGGCTTATCATATCTCATGCCTGAAACCACCTTTGAAAGAAGTTCCAGATGTTAATGAATGGTAAGATTTTTTTTGCTCCATTGCTTGAAATATAGTAGTATTCACCCATTCCTTTACATACAGGATGTAATGTACTCACTAATTTTTTTTTTTTTTTTTTTTTGTATCAAGCAATTTTGAATTGTGAAAGACAAAATAAAGGACAGTAGTTGCTCTGTTAAACAATAATTAATACTATAATAACTAAATGTAACAAGGCATAATACTATAAGAGCTTAAGATTATACTATTAAATATAGGTGTAGATACACCATAGTATGGCTCTTAAATGAAACTACAATTGTAGTGTAAAGGCTTCAATTGTATCTCATATTGTGGTCATCCTTCACAACGAGTTGCCACGTATTGCACTACCTCGAATAAGAAACACTTCACTAATAGAGAAGACTATTGTTACTTATTCTCGATGGGCACCACCATCCAGATGGCACCATTTCAAAGCTTGTTGGCTTTTCATCAGTGGGTGGGCAGGTACCCTTGTATTGCACTCATGACAATCCAGTTGTGAAGTTATATTCCCACAATATGAAGGATGATCACCACAAGAGATACAATTGAAACGATGCCTTTACGCTACAATTGTAGTTTCATTTAAGAGCTATACTATGTGTATCTACACCTATATTTAATAGTATAATCCTAAGCTCTTATAATTTTGTGCCTTGTGTGGTTGGTGGGCATCTCTCATATTGTGGGAATAACTTCACAACTGGATTGTCATGAGTGCAGTACTATACTAGGGTACCTGCCCACCCACCCACCAATGAAAGGCCAAGCTTTAAAATGGTGCCATCTGATGGTGATGCCCACCTAGAATAAGTAACAATAGTCTTCTCTATTGGTGAAGCATTACTTATTCAAAGTAGTGCAATACATGGAAACTCGTGAAGCATGATCACAATATGAGATACAATTGAAATATGCCTTCACACTACGATTGTAGTTTCATTTAATAGCTACAGTATGGTGTATCTACACCTATATTTAATAGTACAAAAATTAATGTGGTTTTTTTTTTTTTTTTTGTTTGTTTGTTTCAAGATAGGTTATAAATTTTCATCACTAAACTGAACCAGCCATTCATTCATGATGATGATGGTAATGTAATAATTCTTGAAACTTAAATACTGTTAAATAATTATATCTGTTATTAAGAAAAGTAATGTCTTTCATAGCATAACTTTTTTTATATATTAAAAACCCAAACACAGAAAGGTATTAGAACCTATAGTACTTAAGTACTGTACATTGGTTGAAGGATGAGAAGATGAAAGAAGATACTTCTTGACATTAGACTCAATTTCTGTAGATTATATTTTTTAGAAATACATGTGAAGGAAGGTTGTTCCAGAAAATGGAAGTTGAAGAAATACATGAGGAAGAAGAAAAGTGCCCATGGAAGTAGCTATAGAAAAAGCAGTAGAAACACGAGATGTATATGAGACAGATAGTGGAGAGACTGTAAGAGATGGGCCATTAATTAACCCATCTGCACTATTTTGAACGAAGTCTAGAAGACTGAGAGAAAACCCAGTGTTTTAGATGCAGAGGAAGCAATATTAGTGATGTGCTTATGTCCAGAGAGATTTAGAGTTGTACCCTCAAAATGTAAGGAAGATTGGATCTCTCCTTGATGCCCATCATAACCTCAAAAGACTTCAGTCATACTGCATGATGGGAGAGTTGGGAGGAGGTTGCCATATCTTTGCTCTGGAGACTAAACATGGGATTCATCACTTAGAGCCTCCAGTAAGCAAAGTGGTGGTATTGCACTGGTTGATGAGAGTCATCTACCACCTAGTATTGCCTAATAACACAGAGTGGTGGTTTTCTTTTGTGTGATGTGGGTGGTCATCTCCAGTATATTAGGTGCCATATTTCAGGATTTGCACATGGGGTTTATACACAGGGTTACTAACAGTCTCCACCATTTTGAAGATGCAAGCAGAGGATTGGTTGTTGCAGAATGACTGGACACTTCATCGAAATTTGATCCACTTGACAAGTGTTACTTGAATGTCAGTTTCATCATTGTTTTTAACTCCAGGTAGTAAGCTGTAGCTTGTCATACCTGAGAGAATGTCTGTGACAGCCTCAAGGACTTTTGATGGAAGAAAAACTAATCAAACAGAAAAAAAAACGTCTTTAATTTAATGTATTATCAAATTAAAGACAACTTTTTAACAGATTTTTCTAACTTGATTCTTTTTGTCTGGTGTGTAACAAGTTCTTGTATTCCATTTAAGTAACGTTTTTACAGCTGAGATGCCAACTATCTCATCATCATGGCTGCTTTAACTTCATTAAATTTATGACTGTCAGATTATCTGTTGCATCCTTTTAAATTTCACAGGTGTGTGAATTATACAAACTTTTGGAAAGGACAACAATTCTTAGACTGTTTTGAGCTTATTTGCAGTTTCAGTTGTTGCCATTGTTTTGAGTACAGATGTTTGGATTCTTGTAAATGTCCAGATACTGCTTGCGATGCATTCTTCTAAGTGTGAAGTTGAGGATAATTCATTTACAGTTTTGGTTAATCTTGGTGACAGTTTTTTACTGTATTTACTTGAATATCTTAATTTTTCATCGGTAACACATTCAGTCTGTTCAGATTTCAATATCAGCACCATCAAAGAACTGAACAAGGACCTTCACTTTTTTCATTCTTATTTCTGTTTCATAGGCTTTGGGAGAGGCAGCTGTTTTGATAATAACAGTTATTTTGATAACAGTAGATGAGACAAATGCATCATTCCAAAGAGAGCATTATGACTGCATGACAGAGAACAATGCTGAATTAGGAGCTCTAGTTCCATTGAGAAGTTATAGGGTGGAAAGTATTGAAGCAGTAGAGAAGGAATACATGAAACCAATGATGGTGAACCAAAGACATGAATGCAATGAAAATATACTGGAATGCAGCCACTCGTAAAGACTATATACAGGCAGGTCCAACTTTACGAGTTCCCGGGTTTGAGGTGTTCCCCCCCCCCAATTAATAAGTATCAACAACATCGAAAATATGAACATTAATTGCAAAAAATGAATGTTAAACATTCATAAATACCGCATTTCAAACCATGCGCGTAGCTATACAATACAGTGTACCACACTTTACGATATTAATCCGTTCCAGAGATACCATCGTATCATGAAAATATCGTAATGTGAACCCAATAACACATTGTTTTTTGGCAATTCGTTCCACAACCTTGGAAGTTAAATTTTCGCTATGTAACTTTCTAAAAGGTCGTTTTTATAGTGTAAATTGTATTAGTTACCAATTAAAATTATTAAAATGCACTACACTTTCATCGTTATCATATGTTCTCTTATAAGAACCAATTTTGAACGGCTTTGTGATATTTTTCTAAAGCAGATTTCTGTAGGTCACGACCATAAAACAATAAAAATAAGGCGAAGGTAAAGAAAGCCTGCACGAGAAGCACGCAAAAGTTCGATGAAATTTACTGGTAAAAGTCCTTTGCTGTAACTGCATTTGTATTGTTGCTCGCTCAGTAAACATACATTGGGTGTTATCGGTCAGGAGTAGAAATTGAATCCCATGTGGATTCAATGTGGTCAGGTTACCCCCTCCCGAAGTGGAGGGGGTAACCTGACCTTTTTTCTTTAGAATCACTGGTAGACTAGTGGATAAATTGTTAATTAAAGGGGAAAAAAAGCAAAGGAAGCCCACATGAGAAGCACAGCAAATTTTGAAAAAGTTTACTGGTGAAACTATGTTCATCATCATCATCATCAGCCATTTTCAATCCACTGCAGAATGAAGACCTCTCCAGCAACTTTCCAGTTCCTTCTGTTTTGAGCACTGGCCATCCATTTACTACCCAAAAACTCATGAATTTCATCTATCCATCTCCGCCTTTGTCTTCCAGGTTTTCTTCTAGCTCCTCTTTGATACCATTCTGTTATTTTCTTAGTCCATCTGTCATCATGCCTTTGAGCTATGTGTCCTGCCCAAGACCATTTTAGTCTTTAGTTTTGATAAGAATGTCCTTTACTTGAGTTTGCTGCCTAATCCATGTGTTTCTCTTCTTATCTAACAGTCTGATTCCCAATATAATTCGTTCCATTCTTTGCTGTGTAGTTCTCAGCTTCTCTTCCATTCTTTTGGTGAGTGCCCAAGTTTCACTTCCATAAGTCATGGTGGGGAGTATACAAAGTACATTGATTCATTATTTTACATTTCAGACAAACTGGGATATTGCTCTTCAGTATGTGACTATATTTCCTGAATGCTATCCATCCAAAATTTATTCTTCTCTTGACTTCCAGCCATTTATCATTATTACAACTAATAACTTGTCCCAGATAAGTGGACATGGACATGTGTTTTTGTAATGGGCGGCACCTAGAACGTCAGTTCATCTCCGCCTCGTATCTTTGTGAAGAACAGTACCACTGTAGAAGGGCCAGAAATAAGTAGTGTATGTTTGTGTGTATTCTGTGTGTGTTCTGTTGTTGTGTCTGACCGCTTGGCTACCCAGAATCATCAGTCACCTGGACAGATGATTCTGGGTACTTGTCCACACCACGGGAAGGTGGGCCAGTCTCAATGGAGCTCGCACTGTCTCAATTCGAGACTCTGACCCACCTGATGTTGGCAAAAGATGGGCCAGATTCCTCTGGGGGCCCACTCCAGAGGAGAGGGGAAAAAAAAAAAAAAAAAAAAAAAATTTCCCCGTGGTGTTAAAAAAAAAAAAAAAAAAATATATATATATATATATATATACATATATATATAAAAAAAAAATAAATAAATAAAAAAAATAATAAATAAATAATAAATAAAATAATATAAAATAATAATAATAATAAAAAAATAATAATAAAAATAAATAAATAAATAATAAAAAAAAATTTAGGCAATGTTGCTCTCTATTGAGCAGCTCCACCAGCCAAAGGAGTAGAATTATTCGTAGCCGTATAACTAATTCTTCTTCTTGTGAAAACATCAGATGCAAACTGCTGAAGAGCAACATAAGAATTCTTGTCTCCCACCAGCAAAGTTTCATGCCCATGAGAGAGTGTAGAACTTTAGTTTTGATAAGAATATGACTCCACCTTTTCAATTACTATTATCTGTCCCAGATAAGTATATGACTCCACCTTTTCAATTACTGCTCCTTCAATCATTATTTCCTTTTCCGTGGCATACTTGTTCATCATTACTTTTGTTTTAGCCATATTCATCTTTAGTCCAAAATCCTTACTAACTGTGCATAACTGATTAAGATTTTCCTCTAATTCTTTGGGATCGTGACTTATGACCACAATGTCATCTGCAAATCGTAAATGGTTTAGGTACTCTCCGTTCACATTGACTCCTTTCTGCGACCAGTCTAATCTTCTGAAAGCTTCCTCAAGGGCAGCAGTAAACAGCTTCGGAGATATTGTCTCTCCTTGTCGAACTCCTTTCTCGATTTTAAATTTGCTACTGTCTTTGTCTAGTCTAATAAAGGAGGTAGCACTCTCATATATTTTTTTCAAAATCATAATATATGGTGTATCTATGCTTGTCTTTCCAGTGCCCGAAACATTGCCTTATGCTGTATGGAGTCAAATGCCTTTTCATAATCCACAAATGCCAGGCATAATGGTGTTTTATATTCATTTGCTTTCTCCATTAGCTGTGATATTACGTGAAGGTGATCCATAGTTGAGAATCCTGTCCTAAAGCCAGCTTGCTCTTTCGGTTGATTCTCATCAACTATTCTTTCTAATCTGTTAGTAATGACCCTTGTGAACAACTTGTAGATGTGGGATAGCAAGCTAATTGGTCTATAATTTCCAATTTCTGATTTATCTCCTTTCTTATGCAGCAAAACTATGATTGCATTATTCCACTGCTTAGGCGTCACGCCTTTTCTAATGCACTTTGTAAAGAGCCTTGCCAGTTTTTGTGTTATGTCTCTTCCTCCCAATTTTAACAACTCTACAGTAACTTCATCTTCCCCCGGGGCTTTCCCATTCTTCATTTTCTTCAGTGCATGTTCTACCTCATCAGGAAGAATATCGGGTATGTTGTATGTGTTGCTACTTTGCAATCCGTCTTCCCCACTGCTGGTATCATTTCCTCGCTCCTTGTATAATTCTCTATAGTAGTCTTTTGCTATTTGAATTATGCCTTCTCTGCTGTTTATAAGTAAATCATCGCTATTCTTCAGTTTCAGTATCATTTGTCTTTCTGTATTACTGCTCATGGCTGCTGATTTAAATCCTTTGTTTTCCCTTAATGCTTGTTCTACTTTTCTTGTGTTAAATCTTCTTATGTCCTCTCTGAGTCTGTTTCTAATGGCTTTGCATAACTCAGTATACTCAATTTTCTCCCTGTCAGTGTTTTTCTTGCTCTTCATTTGTCGTCTTTGGTTCATCATGACAAGTGTTTCTTGGCTAATTTTTTCTTCTTTGGATTTCTGTTTCCCTATAGGTTTCTTGGGCTTTATCACTTTCAGAAAGTTGTAATATTCCTCGTTGATATCTTGGTCCTGAGCAGTCTGCAGAAGCTCAAACTTGTTCTTAAGTTCCAGTACATGTTGCTTTTTCTCCTCTTCTGTTATCTCAAAGACCTTCGTATTATTTACTCGAGTCAGTTTTTTCCTTTCCTACATCTATATCAAGTGTACATCTTACCATTCTGTGATCACTTCCAACATTTACCTTATTCAGGACGGTAACATCATTCACAATATATCTTCTGTTAATGAGGATGAAATCGATTTCATTAGTTGTTAATCCATTTGGACTCTTCCATGTCCACTTTCTGTTCACCTTTTCTTGAAAAAAGTGTTCATTACTGACAGTCCTTGAGATTCTGCAAATTCCACAAGTCTTTCACCTCTTTTATTTCTTTCACCAACTCCAAAATTTCCTATAGTTCCTCTTTCTGCACTGTTTTGCCTTTTTCCAACCTTAGCATTGAAGTCCCCCATAATAATAGTGTAGTGGGTTTTCTGCTCATCTAGAAGACTCTCAATTTCGGTGTACATTTCTTCAACCTCTTCATCATCATGGCTCGGTGTTGGTGCATAAATCATTATAATCTTTAGCTTGTACCTCTTAGAAATCTTGAGTATTAGTCTTGACACGCTTGGTGATGTACTTTTGAATTCCAAAATGTTGTTTTTAAAATCTTTATGGACCAGAAAGCCAACTCCACCTTCACTCCTTTCAGTGTTTCCATTGGTGTACAGCAGATTTCCACTTGATAAACTTATAAGTGATTCATTTCTTCTTCTTGTTTCAGCCAAACCGATGATATTCCAATTCACATTTTCTAATTCCTTTTCCAGCTCTAATATGTTACGAAACTATGTTACGAACCCTTTTAACGACGCCAGAATTCCAATATGACTCTGTTCGTGTTTCGATTAGTATTTCTAAAGAAAAAAGGTCGGGTTACCCCCATCCACTTCGGGAGGGTTTCAAGCTCCCGTGGGATTCAACTTCTACTCCAGACCGATAACATGCACCGTCTGTTTACCGAGCGAACAACACAAATGCCGTTACAGCAAAGTACTTTTACCAGTAAATTTCATTGAACTTTTGCATGCTTCATGTGCAGGCTTTCTTTACCTTAGCCAAAAATAATTTGCACTTTCCAGTTTATTGAGCTTTTCTGTTACTGTAAGCAATTACGAACAGATAGTAAACTCCATGTTATTGCATTTGCAAAAATACTGATAGCTGGAATTGTGTGGTTTTTTTACGTTATGTGAAATGTTTCCCATTTACTGAAATCTTCGATCGTATAAAAAACATAAATTTTCAGAATCTTCTCTTCATTCCTTTTTTTTTTTTTTTTTAAGCTTCGTAAACTTGTTACCCAGCATAAATTGTGTTAGTTGCAATTTGTGTATTCCATTAAAAAATGCTTATGCATGTTATTGAAATTTATAAAGAGAAGATTATCTTGGAAATAAACGCCTCTTGAAGCATTTCTGAAGAAGACGACTCCTTGTGCAACAAACCAACGAGTGCCGACCAATAATGAGTGATCAATGAGTGTGCATTTAGTCGATTTATAATTTGCTTGATTTTACAGGCTACGTTTTCATTTTTTTGGATAAATCAATCATTGTTTAAACTAATTTGCTAACTACATTGTTGATAATGTAACCTCTATTTTTAACCTTATGTATAGGGAAATAAATTTCCGCTTAGCGAGTTTTCGCTAAATGAGCGCATGATAGGAACGAATCAACTTATGAAATCGGGAACTAGCTGTACAGTGGATTCTGGTTATTTGGGACTAGTGCACTTTGGCCTGATTAAGCGGCTGCCCCAATCATGTGAAGTTTCATGTAAATAGTTAAATATACAGTGAACCCCTGCTTTACGATCAAATCGCATTATGATAGACTCTGCATAATAAAATACCATTCATTGTACGATATGTACTAAGTGCCGGTCATTGTGATCACGTTTGTGAATTGAATTTTAATTCTTTTAAATGATGATTCTATTAAGCTATCCACAGGTTATAAAAGTAAAGATATGTTAAGCACAAATTTACACTTTATTACTTGACCAATTAAAAAATTAAATGAGAATGTGAAAATTGGAAGAATATTTCCACAGGTTAACAAAATAAAAATAAATTTACACTTTTATGTATATAGCTTAATTAATGCTGTAATATGTACATACTAACTAATTGGTATTTGACATATTTTTTTTTTTTTTTTTTGGGTTGTAGAATTTAAAACAATAAAAAAGATAAGCAATCAATAATAAAGAACATGGCACGCACAAATTGCAGCTAACACGATACACACAAGTGAGATACGGAGTAACAAGTTTAGAAAATGAAGCTTAGAAAATAGGAATGAAAATTCCTATTTTCTAAGCTTCATAAAAAAAAAAAAAAAAAAGTCTGAAAATTTGTTTTTTATATGATTTGAAGATTTCAGTGAAGGGGAAACACATTTCACCATAATAATGTAAAAACCCAGCTATCAGTATTATCACAAATGCAATAAGATTGAGTTTACTACCCATTTATAATAGATTGCACTAACAGATAAGCCCAAAACTGCAAATTGTTTTTATTGTTTTTTGTGACCTCGAGAAATCCGATTGGACTACGTGGTCTGGTCGGAGGCAATTGTAGGGTAATCTTGAATGCTGCAGTCTCCTGCCCTGATTAAAGGCCATGTTGTCCCAATTAAGCGAAGAAAACCATGGCTGTTTTTTTTTTTTTTTAAGATTTGTCCCAAATAAATGGTTTCTCCGATTAACTGGTGGCCCAAATAACCAGAATGCACTGTATTATAAAAAAGTACTTTTATAATTGTTATTAACATACATTATTATTATTATACATATAAATGCATATTAAAACTGAATCAGTATTAATTTATGCTAGCTTGTGGTGGGGGGATTCACACACTAAAAGATTAACAGTAGCCACAGGCAGAGGCGAAAATGATTCTTGCACTGCTTCTATTAGAATGGAGGGCAGGGTACTGGGGTTTTCAGGGAATGGTGGGTGTCATGGAACAAATAAATACATAGGCTGTATTAGGATAACTAAGATTAAGAATAGGTGCATGTCTTTTTTTTTTTTTTTATGTAAATCCCAAACACGAGAGTTATTAGAACCTATAGTACTTAGCACTGTGATTTGGTTGGAGGTTGAGAAGACGAAAGAAGATATTTGTTGACATTGGATTGAACTTCTGTAGACTGTAATTTTCAGGAAATACATGTGAAGGAAGGTTGTTCCAGAAAACGGCAGTTGAATGAATAAACAAGGAAGATGAAAAGTTGGTTCTGTGGGTTTGAAGTTGGACAGTAAATGGATGTTGGCTGGTGGCGGCACGTGTTCGGACTGTTTTGAAAGAGAGCGGGAATTATAGAAGCCAATTCAGAAGAACAGTGTCCATGGATGTATCTGTAGAAAAGGCATGCAGCAGAAACAGTACGTCTGTGAGACAGCGAGTGGAGAGACTCAGTTAGAGATGAGTCATTAATTAACCTAACTGCCCTCTTCTGAATGGAATCATGAAACTGATGTGCGAACAATATTCCATGGTAGTGCAGATTTTGCGATTTGTACAGAGTGAACAGCTGTTTGGAAGAAAAGTAACACTGAGAGCAAAAGAGAAAACCAAGTTTTTTAGATGCAGAGGAAGCAATATTTAAAATGTGCTTGTGCCAAGAGAGAGAGATTAGAAGTCAGGGTAATCCCCAAAAGAGATATATCAACTTGCCTAGAAACCGGAGTGTCACCAAAGATAAACATAGGAGTAGAAGAATCCTTTTTGTGAGATATAAGACAAGACTGAGTTTTAGAAGGATTGAAATCAACTAAGTTGTCATTGCCCCACTGGAGAATTACCTGGAGATCGGCATTTAAGGAATTGGTAGCAGATTTTTGAGAAGTTGAAGATGACTGAGCAGGACAAGGTTTCTCAAAATGGATAAGTGAAGTGCAATGTGCTATCATCAGCAAAACTATGGATAGGATTTCCAGTCAATGGAAGTAGGTCATTAATATACAAGAGGAAAAGAGTGGGGGAAAGAACTGAACCTTGGGGGACAACGGCATTAGTGGAGAAGTTAGAAGACAGAGAGCCATCTACCATCACCCTCAGTGAGCGATCAGAGAGAAAACTGGATAACCAATTACAAAAAATTAGTTGGCAAACCATAAGATGGAAGCTTGTTTAGAAGACCTTTATGCCAAACACGATTGAAAGCCTTTGAGATGTCAAGAGCAACTGCTTGTGTTTCACCGAACTTTTCCATCGAATTAGTCCATAAATGGGTAACATAAGCCAGAATATCACCAGTGGATCGACACTGATGGAATCCATACTGGCAATCGTTGATCAGACGGAAGGTTTCTAGGTAGTTTGAGTTGGCAGTTAATTAATTTCTCCATTACTTTAGAAAGAGTAGAAGTAATTGCATTGGGATGATAATTGGATGGGAGGGATTTGTCACCATTTTTAGGAACTGGTTGGATATGAGCAAATTACCAAGCAGAAGGAAAAACACCTTTGGAATAAGAAAGTGAAAAAAGGTGGCGAAGAACAGGTTTTGAGAACAAGTGGAGAAATACTGTCGGGACCTAGAGCTTTCTTAACATCAAGATTTGTCAAAATCCTTCTGACATCCTTTTGACAGAAGACCACAGGAGGCATTGAATGGAGCATGCTGGGAATGGTGGGAGGTGTTTTACCAAGATGATTAATACATGAGTTGAAAGAAAAATGGGATGCTAGCAGGTCAGCTTTATCCTTGGCTTTAGTGATAACAGAACCATCTTGTTTGGACAGAGGTGGAAGCAGAGATGGGCAAAAGTTGCGGCCAATAGCTTTGGCAAGAGACCAGAATGCTCAGCTACCATTAGATCAAGAAGCAAGTTTTCTACTCTTAGCATGTTCAAACTCTAATTTGGACTGATTAATAACTGCTTTACACTTTTTGTAAGCTTTGGTGTAGGCAGAAAATGAAACTGAAGAATTAGAAACAAGCCCATTACGATATGCAACGTTCTTCTCTTGAACAGCCTTAGCACATTTATTGGAAAAACCACGGTTTAGGTATAGGGCGAGATTTTAAAGTGGAGTGTGGGATAAAGGATTCCATTCCTGTAAGAATAATTTCACTGACATGATCTGAGCAAACGGTGACGTCAGAAGTTTTGAAACAGTAATTCAACCAAGGAAAAGAAGAAAAGAAATCTCTCAGGTCATCACAATATGAAGTTGGGAATAGCCATGAGATAAAGGCTACATTGGAGAAGAGACAAATGTACACCAATACTAGGAGAATAGTAAATAAATTTGATGAACTTGAAGTGCTGGTCAAGACATAAAAGGCAGATGTTGTGATATCAGAGATATGGTGTCACACAGATATAAGCAGTGCAGAATTGGAATTTGGGGAGTACAATGTGTACAGGAAGGACAGGCAGGATAGAAAGAGAGGAGGGGTTATGCTGTTAGTTAAGAAACACAAAATTTTAAGGAAGTGCATCCAGTTGGCATAGGTGGACAGTGCAATGTTGAGTCAGTTTGGAGTAACATAAGCACTGGGAAAGCAAAAGTGAGAGTAGGAGTGTGTTATATGACTGATGACTACAATGAACAATTATACAGAGAAATACAGCAACTCCCCGACATATGTAAGGATTGCGTTCTGCGGCACTCTACATAAATTGGAATTTCTCCCATGCTTGTACATCATTCGCAACTGCTTGCTGAATTGATTGAATCAAAAAAGAAATGTTTGACGAACATGTAAATAGAATTATATATTGTATTTATTCAATTTTTTATCTCATGCACAGGAAAAATTACAAAAGCGGGCATTTTATAATTTCACAATTATTTTTTTTTTATAATTTTGAAATCTAAAAAAAATTTCAAAATTATAAAATCACAAAAAAAAAAAAAGAGGAGACAGGCATAACGTCAGTAGGTTTACCTCTCAAGCATCGTTGCCAGAATCTACGTTTTCAGCTGATAAGGACACCGCTGCGGAAGTTGAGGGCTATGCAGATTTAGAAGGGGTCGGCCGCTCAACCGAAAGAACATATTAATGGATGACTGGACAGTGGCTTTTTTCTTTTCGTCGTAGATTTCTTTGTAGAAGCAAGAATATCATTCACCCCTCTTTTAACTTTTAAGAATCGTTCGCTGTAAGGATCTATCTTCTCAAACCTCAGCATTGCCGATGCAGTTTCACGAAATGCCAATTGCCATCTCTCTAGTGATGAAGCATCTCAGCTTCCTCATTTGGTTCATTTTGAGCTTCGTCAGCATTTTCTTTTTTCACTATCGCTGTCTGCAAGTCAATAAGTTCTTCGTTAGTTAATTCTTTCTCTTCCTCTATTACGTCCTCCACATCTTTGCCATCAACCTCCAACTGAAGTAGCTCTGCAACGTGTACAATCCTATCTGTAACCCCTTCATATGATTTGTCTTTTTCAAATCCTTTGAAGCCTTTTATGTAAAAGTGCTGTGTGCATAATTTCTGCCCAGGCCTTATTAATGTTTAAACCCTCGACCTCAGACAACATGTCTGAGGTCGAGGGTTTCCTGTGCGGACGTGCCTTTCTGCCGCTCTTGGAATAGAGAAGTTTTTTCTGATTTATTTTCTGCTTTATTAGTTTAAATTGACATATTAACTTATTTCTAGAGTAGCTTTATATTCCTATTTACGGTACTTAAAGTTAAAATAACTTAGATAGAGATTTTGTAGGTATTACTTAGTATCGGAAAGGGTATCAAATCCACGTGTTTACCGATCATAAACGGCCGCCATTGTTACGTGAAAATTAATCAGTAAAATCTATTAATCTTGTCGAACTTCATTGGCAATTAAATTGTAATTTTAACTATACATATAACCACTTAGGTTACGGAACATAAATAATTAGTAAAAATAAATAATTAATACATAACTTGATACAGAAGTTATATAAAGGGATTTCGTAGATAACACTCGTTACTCAGCATATCCGGAATTCGATAACATTAGCTTTGTATAGTATAGTGCATAATATAATATTGTCAATTAATCAGTACATCTATTAATCTTGTTAAACTTCATTGTCAATTAAATTGTACTTTTAACTATATATATATAACGACTTAGAGTACAAACGTAACAAATAATTAATACATACTTGATACGGAAGTTATATAAAGGGAACTCGTAGATAACACTCGATACCGAAAAATAAATATAGCGTTATAACTGTGTTAAGATACAAGTTTAAGGTTTTAATTTTGTTCTGAAATTGTAATTTTATTGACATTTAAATCGAAATCATGACTCTGACCAGAGCAGCAAAGCAAAAGGCTCAAGCTAATGGGAGTGCTGTGACTCAGGGGAGAACTGAGGGGGGCGGTTGCCCCCTGAATCACGGCCTTTTAAGATGCACTGTTTGCTTGATGTTTGCGGAGCAATCGGGTACGGGACATGATACTGCCATGGGGGATGTCTTTGTGTGTGCACGATGCAAGGAGTGCAAGGAAATTAGGCGACAACTCGGAGTTGTTATGGGCCTATATGAGACCTTGAAGGACAGGGTGGATGCCCTCGAAGGAAATAAATTGAGGGGCCCATCAAGCTCTCAGCTGCCCACATCAACACCAGAGCTTGGACTTGGTCATCTTGCAACACAGAGGCAGCCCCCAAGGCAGAATGCGCTGGTCCAACAGGAACTAGTAGTTGTTGGTGACTGAATTGTCAGGGAAACGGGGAACATGCTTTGTAAAAAGGATAGGTGGAACAGGACCAGGGTATGTCTGCCAGGGGCAAAGGTTGATGACGTTGTAGAGCAGATATCATCTTTTAAGGGCACAAAAGGTGATATAGTTGTACACGTTGGCACTAATGATATTAAGAGTAGGAGACCAGCGGAATTACTTAACAAGTACAGGTCACTGTTGAAAAAAAGCCGTGAAGTAGGGTTGAATTTGAAAGTGTCTGCAATTCTGCCCAGACACGATAGGAGGGAGTATATGATGAGAGCCTTGTCGATCAATTCGGCCCTGGAAAGATTGTGCAAGGCTGAAGGGGTAGAATTTTTTTCAGCCTGGACTGTACTTGTTAACAGAAGAGATTGCTTCTACAGGGATGGGATACACTTAAATAGAAAGGGTGCAAGAATATTTGCTGATGCTATCGAGGCAGTGTTAGGTGGGTCGGAAAACTGCTAGCTTGGGGGGAGACAAAGACTAATGGATTAACAGTAGCCACTGGCAGAGGTGAAAGAGATTCTTGCACTGCTTCTATTGGAATGAGCAGAAGCCTGAAAAACAAGATGCAGGATATTTCAGAGACTGCTGGAAGTCATTGCGTTACAAGTAAACACATGGGTTGTGTTAGGGTAGCTAAGAATAGAAACAGGTGCATGTATACTTGCGTGTACACTAATGCTAGGAGTTTAGTAAATAAATTTGATGAATTTGAGGTATTACTCAAAACATCAAAGGCAGATATAGTTGGGATATCAGAGACGTGGTGTCACACAGATATAAGGAATGCAGAACTGGAATTTGGGGAGTACAACGTCTACAGAAAGGATAGACAGGATAGGAAGGGAGGAGGGGTTATGCTATTAGTTAAAAAACACATAAAATCCAAGGAAGTGAAGCCAGTTGACATCGCTGGACAGTGCAGTGTTGAGTCAGTTTGGTGTGACATAAGCATAGGTAAATCAAAATTGAGAGTAGGAGTGTGCTATAGGCCTAATGACTCTGATGAGTATAATAAGATACTGTACAGGGAAATAGAATGGGCCAGTAAATCAAAGAGTCTTATAATGGGGGATTTTAATTTCCCAGATATTGACTGGAATTTGTGGGTTGGTCACTCACACACTAGCAAGGCTTTTGTGGATTTATTGGATGATTGTTTTCTACACCAGCATGTTCGGGAGGCAACTAGAGGGAGTAATACTCTTGATCTGATTATCAGTAGTGATTCTTCATGCATTAGGAATCTGCAGATAAATGAACCACTGGGTGGCAGTGATCACAGTGTGCTGAAGTGGGATTTACTCAAGGAGGTAACTACCATCAGAGGTAAAGGGAAGGGTTTTTGCTTTCGTAAAGGCGACTATGATGGTCTGAGACAGTATTTAAATTCTATACAGTGGGACCAACTGATGATGTTACCAACAGCAAATTCAAAATGGGAAGCATTCAAGGAACTAATCTTGGAAGCTACCAGGCTTTACATACCAACCAAGAAATATTGTTCAGGGTTCAGGCCTAAATGGTTGTCAGATGAACTAATGAGACATATGGCAGAGAAGAAAAATGCATGGGATACATACAAATTAATGGGTGACGTGGAAGCCTATGATAGGTATAAGTTGGTCTGTAACCAAGTCACAAAGGAGATTAGGCAGGCAAAGGCAGATTATGAGAAATCCTTGGCAAAGGATGCAAAGAAAAACAGAAAAGAGTTCTTTACCTATTTAAACTCAAGAAGGAAAGGGATGAATCAGATTGGTCCACTGGATGTTGATGGTTCAACAGTTGAGGATCTAGCTCAGGTGGCTAACAATCTAAACGAGTATTTTGCATCTACATTCACACATGAGGAGTTATTCAGGAAGGGGAATGTCGTAGGTGAAGTAAACATTGGCAGTGAGCTAGATGATTTTCTAATAACTGAGAGGAAAGTGGAGGAGAAATTGTTGAGGATAAACATAAAAAAGGCACCCGGGGTGGATGGGATCTATCCAGTTATATTAAAGGAGGCAGCAAAGGAAGTAAGCAAACCCCTAGCCATAATTATGAGAGTTTCATTGGACTCAGGGGAGGTACCCATGGACTGGAGATGTGCAAATGTAACCCCAATTCACAAAGGAGGATCAAAGGCTGACACAAGTAATTATAGACCTGTTAGTTTAACTTCGGTTCCAGGAAAATTAATGGAGGCACTGGTTAAAGAAGCACTGCAGGATCATCTGGACAAGAATTCAGTTATAGCTCAGACACAGCATGGGTTTGTTAAGGGCAGGTCTTGTCTGACCAATTTGATTGGATACTATGATGTAGTCACAAAAGAACTGGATGCAGGGAATAACTTTGATATTATATATTTGGATCTTAGAAAGGCTTTTGATACTGTTGCGCATGGAAGACTGCTGCACAAATTGGAGAAGTGTGGCATTCGAGGCAAATTGCTGCTATGGATAAAGGGATGGTCGAGTGGCAGAAGACAGAGAGTGGTAATCAATGGACACTGCTCAACGTGGACTAATGTTATTAGTGGAGTTCCTCAGGGTTCAGTGTTGGGTCCATTGTTGTTTTCTGTATTTATAAATGATATTGATGATGGTGTATCAGGCTTAATGTCCAAGTTTGCAGACGATACAAAGGTTGGCAGGGTTGTTAAGGACACTACTGATACTATGCTGCTGCAACAGGATCTGGAAAGGTTGAGTAGATGGGCTGAGAGGTGGCAAATGAAGTTTAACATTGACAAATGTAAAGTACTACATATGGGAAACAGTAACCCCAGATCAACGTATCAACTCTGTGGTACTACGCTGACAGTGGTAGAGAATGAAAAGGACCTGGGGGTAATTGTGCAGGCAGATATGAAGTTCTCTGAGCAGTGCAGACGAGCTGCAAGAGTAGCTCATGGTGTCTTGTCAATGATATACAGGAATTTTTCTAGCAGGGACAGGGATGTGATTATTCCCTTGTATAAGGCATTGGTCAGGCCACACCTTGAGTACTGTATACAGGTCTGGAGGCCTCATTTCAAGAAGGATGTAGAGCTGCTGGAACGGGTACAGAGAAGGGCAACAAGATTAGTGAATGGAACAAAGGGTTGCTCTTACGAAGAAAGGCTTAAGTTTTGCAAATTACAGAGCCTGGAGACTAGGCATCGCCGAGGTGATCTGATAGAGGTGTACAAGGCTTTGAATGGCTTGAGCATGCTCAATGCCGATGGGATTCTTCCTCTTGCTCAGAATAATCACCTGAGAGGGCATAAATTCAAATTGAGGAAGGACGGATGTCGGATAGATGTGCGGAAATTCGCCTTTAGCCAGCGGGCAGTTGGTTTGTGGAATAGACTTCCATCGCTTGTTGTTGAAGTTGATAGCCTAAACAAATTTAAGGCTCAGCTGGACAGGTATTTCGAACGAATTGAGGGGTGAAATGGGAGTAGTGGTTGTGGTTTTTTTTTTTTTTTTTGGCTGATGCTGAATAAGCTTGCTTTCTTGCATCATATGCCTCTACTAATGCTAATGCTAATGGCGTGGTAAATATTGTAAGATTTCCAATAGTCTCAATGTAAAATTTTTCTCATCATCTACTGCAGACAATGCCTGAGCAAATGTGTTTAAATAAGATGCTTTTAAATTCGAAACTCCCTGATTCGTAGGTTGGACGATTGAAGTCGTGTTTGGCAGTAGAAATATGACTCTCACGTTCCAGTTGAAATCATCTAGATGCGTAGGATGTCCATGAGCATTATCTAATAAAAGCAAAATCTTGAAAGGAACGTTGCCTTTGCAATAATTTTCAACCTCGGAAATGAAGCAGCATTTAAACCAATACTCAAAGAGATATTATTATCCATACTCTTTGGTTTGATCAGAAATGCACGGGTAGGATGGCTTTATTGATGCCCTTAAATGCATGAGGATTTCCAGAATGGTACACAAGCAGTGGTTTTAATCTGTAATCTCCTGCTGCATTAGCCCCAAGCAAGAGCATGGCCCTATCTTTTGAAGCCTTGAAACCTGGCATTGCCTTTTCCTCTTTGGTAATGTACGTTCGATCCGGCATTTTTTTCCAATACAGAGGAGTCTCGTCAACATTAAAAATTTGCTGCATTGAATAGCCACCTTCATCAATAATTTTTTCCAACATATCACAAAATTTCTCTGCAGCTGCAGAATCTGCACTGGCAACTTCCCTGCATACTTTAATGTTGTGGAAACCAGTGTGATGCTTGAACCTATTAAACCACCCGTTTCTTGCCACGAAATTGGGTTGGCATTCGTCTTACTTACCCTTAATATCTTTATAAATACTTGTTGCTTTTGCTTGAATGGTCACTAGACTCAGGGGCACTCTCTTCTGAATCTGATTTTCCATCCATATTATTAATAGCTGTTCCATCTTCGATATAGCACTTGAACGCTGTTTTGTGTGATCACTGTTGATCTTAAGTGTGTTGATCCTTTGACATGTTCTTTTATATGCACACTGTGCTTTAAAATAATATTCACTGTTGAAGCAGTGAGACCTAATTCTGTACAATAGGTGACACACTCTGTCCTGCTTCGTACTTCTTAATCAATTTTGTTTCGTGCCACCACTTGCACTTTCTGTTGGTCACTTTCCCTTCATCATTATAATGAAGGGAAAGAGGAATGAAGAGAAGTTTCTGAAAATTTGTTTTTTATATGATTAAAGTTTTCAGTGAAGGGGAACAAATTTAACTATAACGTAAAAACCCACACAATTGCAGGTATCAGTATTATCGCAAATGCAATAAGATCTAGTTTACTACCCAGTTATAATTAGATGCACTAACAGAAAAGCCCAATAAACCATAAAGTGCAAATTGTTTTATGGTTGTGACCTCCAGAAACGTGGTTTAGAAAAATACCACAAAAGTGTTCAAAATTGATTCTTATAACCGAACATATGATAACGATGAAAAGGTAATGCAATTTCCATTATAAATATGATCTTTTAGAGAGATAAATAGCCTCCAAGGACTAGGAATGAATTGCAAAAAAAAAAATGTATATAGTGTTATTGGGTTCAAATTATAATATTTTCACAATACCTCCATTTATCCCTACAGATGCAAAATACGTTTCCATATTTTTTTCAGTTTGCACCGGACAGCAAAAACTTACGTAAAGAAGAATTTGCGTAAGTTGGGGAGTTCTTGTAGCATGGGCAGGAATTTGTCAGTTGGTTACTCACACACCAGCAAGACCTTTGTGGATTTAGTGGATGATTGTTTTCTGAGCAACATGTTAGAGAGTCAACCAGAGAGGGTAATACTCTTCATCTCGTTATAAGCAGTGATTATTCATGCATTAAGATTAGCAGAAAAAGGAACCACTATGTGGTAGTGAACACAGTGTACTGATAATGGATTGCTTAAAGATGTAACTACCATCCGGGGTAAAGGTAAGGGTTTTTGCTTTCGTAGAGATGACTACAGTGGTCTCAGACAGTTTTTCAATTCTGTACAGTGGGACCAACTGATGATGTTGCCAACAGCAAATTCGAAATGGGAAGCATTCAAGGAAGTAATTGTGGAAGCTACTAGGCTTTTCATACTGATTAAGAAATACTCTTCGAGGTTTAAGCCTAAATGGATGTCAGATGAACTAATGAGACTTGTGGCGGAGAAAAAAATTCATGGGATGCATATAAATTTTCAGGCAACACCAATGGTAGATATAAGCTAGTCTGTAATCAAGTCACAAAGGAAGTTAGGCAAGCAAAGGCAGATTACGAGAAATTTTGGCAAAGGATGCTAAGAAACAGCAAAAACTTCTTTAATTATATAAACTCTAGAAGGAAGGGATGAATCAGATTGGTCCACTTGGTATCGAGAGTTCAAGTGTTGATGAGGATCATCAACACTTGAGCAGGATGCTCAGATAGCTGACAATCTGAATGAGTATTTTGCATCTACATTCATATGTGAGGAGTTATTAAGGGAGGAGAATGCCAGAAGTTTACCAAACTGTAACAGGGTGCTTGATGATTTTTTAATAACTGAGAGCAAAGTGGAGGAGAATTCGTTGAAGTTAAACATAAATGCATTCGGGATGGATGGAATCTATCCATTTATATTAACGAAGGCAGCAAAGGCAGTAAGCAAACCCTTAGCCATAATTATAAGAACATCCTTGAACTGGACATGTAAAAATGTATCGCCATTTCACAAAGGCTGACATGAATAATTACATATCAGTTAGTTTAACTTCTGTTCCAGGAAAATAATGGAGTCACTGGATAAAGATGCATTGCAGGATCATCTAGACAAGACTGCAGCAATAATTCAGACACAGCATGAGTTTGTTAAGGGAAAGTCTTGTCTGACAAATTTGATTGGTTATTATGATGTGGTTACAAAGGAACTGGATGCAAAAAATAATTTTGATATCATATACTTTTATTTCAGGAAAGCTTTTGACACTGTTGTGCATAGAACATTAATGTACTGTATTGGAGGCTTGAAGTGGTGGAACCCATGTTTAGTCTCCAGAGCTAAGTTCCAGTCAACCCTTCCCCATCTCTTCCATCACGCAGTAAGACTGATGACTTTTGAGGTTATGATGGACATCGTGGTGAGATCCAATCTTCCTTACATTTCAAGGGTATAGCTCTAAAACGGTGTTTGCAGGCCAGCCGCTAGTTAGTACACTGGATCAAACCTGTTGGTAACTCTCTAGGAGGCTTCCAGCTCAGCTAGTGTATAATCTTGCTACCTCTACTCTGCCAGGTAGTGACTGGAGGGAGTCTGAGTAGTGTGTATGCAGGGGGCATATTCAAGGCCACGTTATGTCAAGGATCTGAATATATTCTTACCATGTGTATGCCATATCCAAAAATTTCATTACTTCATACAGCATGGCCCCCACCTTTTCTTACTATTGAATATACCACGAATTGTCAAACTAATAGAGTAAGCTTATCTGCGAAAAGATCTAAACCTTCCAACCTTCCAAACACTTCCATTTCACACATATACGTGGTCTCAGTTCTAATCTCAACGATGTCCATTTCCACTTGCAGTCTGCCAAACCCCATATACTTTTCTGACAGAATCTCAGTTATCAGTTGATTCTACCATTACTCATCTCAGTTGCCCAAATTATTCGCTGTACGATTCCTTTTGCCTCAAAGGTGGTACTTGTGCATATGTCCGTTCTGATATTCCCTGTCAGAGACTTGGTAATTTGGAATCTCCTCTTTTCGATCTTCTCTGGCTTAAAATCTCTCTACCTCATTGTGTCAAATTCATCTGTTGTCTCTACCATTCTTCCATCTCCACTGATCACTTGGAGCTCTTTGACTCTTTGCAACTTGACTTTCTCCAGTCCAACTTTCCTAAAAGTGAGGTAAGTTTCCTTGGTGATTTTAAAGTTCACAACTCCAGCTGGCTTCCATTTTCTAGTCACACAGACACAGCTGGTCAAGATGCTGAGATTACTGATGACCTCGCACAGATTGTTCATTTACCTACCAGAATACCGGATAATCCTAACCTGCAGCCAACACGCTTGATATTTTTCTCATAAACAACCCTTCTAAGTACACTGTTGAAGTGAGTGGTCCTTTAGGCACCTCAGATTACAACTTGGTGATTGTCTCTTCTCCAATGGAGCCTTTATTTTATGGCTATTCCCAACCTCATGTTGTTTGACATTACAAGAATGCAAAAGGGGATGGTAGATGACTTTCATCAACTGGTGAAATACCACCACTTTGCTTATTGGAGGCTTGAAGTGGTGAAACCCATGTTTAGTCTCTAGAGCAAAGTTTACAGCACCCCCTCCCCCATACTTCTCCTTCAACCCATGCACATTACTAAGTACTATAGGTTTTGATACCTTTTGTGTTTGGGGTTTTCATTAAAAAAAAAAAAACCTGCGAGATTTCTTTTCCTTGGTCGGATTACTGTTTCAAAACGTCTAATGTCACTGTTTGCTCAGATTGTGTCAGTGAAATTATTCCTGTAGAAATGGAATTCTTTATTCCACACTCCACTTTAAAATCTCGTCCTTTATCTAAACCTTGGTTTTCCAATAAATGTGCTAAGGCTGTTCAAGAGAAGAAAGTTGCATATCGTAATTGGCTTTTTTCTAATTCTTCAGTTTCATTTTCTGTCAGAGCTTGCAACAATTGTAAAGCAGTTATTAATCAGTCCAAACTAGATTTTGAACAGGCTATAAGTAGAAAACTTGCTTCTTGCTCTAATGGTAATTGAGCATTCTGGTTTCTTGCCAAACTATTGGCTGCAACTTTTGCTCATCTCTGCTTCCACCTCTGTCCAAACCAGATGGTTCTGTTGTCACTTCAGCCAAGGATAAAGCTAACCTGCTAGCATCCCATTTTTCTTCCGACTCATGTATGAATGATCTTGGCAAAACACCTCTCACCATTCCCAACACGCTCCATTCAATGCCTCCTGTGGTCTTCCGTCAAAAGGATGTCAGAAGGATTTTGGCGAATCTTGATGCTAAGAAAGCTGCAGGTCCTGATGGTATTTCTTCACTTGTTCTTGATGTCTGTAGTCCTGAACTTACTCCTCTTCCTTGCCGCCTTTTTTCACTTTCTTATTCCAAAGGTGTTTTTCTGCTTGGAAATTTGCTCATATCGAGCCAGTTCATAAAAAATGTGACAAATTCCTCCCATCTAATTATCATTCCATTACAATTACTTCTGTTCTTTCTAAAGTAATGGAGAAATCAATTAACTGCCAACTCTTAACCTACATAGAAACCTCCCGTCTGATCAACAATCGCCAGTATGGATTCCGTCAGTGTCGATCCACTTGTGATATTCTGGCTTATGTTACCCATTTATGGAAAATTTCCGTGAAACACAATCAGTTGCTCTTGACATATCAAAGGCTTTCGATCGTGTTTGGCATAAAGTTCTTCTAAACAAGCTTACATATTATAGTTTGCCAACTGTTTTTTGTAATTGGTTATCTAGTTTTCTCTCTGATCGCTCATGGAGGGTGATGGTAGATGGCTCTCTGTCTTCTAACTTCTCCACTAATGCTGGTGTCCCCCAAGGTTCATTTCGTTTCCTCTTGTATATTAATGACCTTCTTCCATTGACTGGAAATCCTATCCATAGTTTTGCCGATGATAGCACATTGCATTCCACTTTCCATTTTGAGAAACCTTGTCCTGCTCAATCAGCTTCAACCTCTCGAATATGCACTACCAATTCCTTAAATGCCGCTCTCCGGGTAATTCTGCAGTGGGGCAAAGACAACTTAGTTGATTTCAATCCTTCTAAAACTCAGTCTTGTCTTATATCTCACAAAAAGGATTCTTCTACTCCTATGTTTATCTTTGGTGACACTCCGGTTTCTAGGCAAGTTGATATATCAGTTTTGGGGATTACCCTGACTTCTAATCTCTCTCTTGGCACAAGCACATTACAAATATTGCTTCCTCTGCATCTAAAAAACTTGGTTTTCTCTTTTGCTCTCGGCGTTACTTTTCTTCCAAACAGCTGTTCACTCTCTACAAATTGCAAATCCGCCCTACCATGGAATATTGTTCGCACATCTGGATCGATGCCCCCAAAACCTCTGTGAGGCTTCAAGATTCCATTCAGAAGAGGGCAGTTAGGTTTATTAATGACTCATCTCTGAGTCTCTACACTCGCTGTCTCAAAGACGTACTGTTTCTGCTGCATGCCTTTTCTACAGATACATCAATCGGCACTGTTCTTGTGTATTGGATTCTATAATTCCCGCTCTCTCTTTCAAAACAGTCCGAACATGTGCCACCAACGTCCATTTACTGTCCAGCTTCCAACTCACAGAACCAACTTTTCATCTTCCTTGTTTATTCATTCAACTGCCGTTTTCTGGAACAACCTTCCTTCACACGTATTTCCTGAAAATTACAGTCTAAAGAAGTTCAAGTGTAATTTCAACAAATATCTTCTTTCGTATTGTCAACCCCAACCCAAGGACGATGCTAAGTAATATAGGTTCTAATACCTCTCGTGTTTGGGGTTTTCATTAAAAAAAAAAAAAAAAAAAAAAAAAAAAAAAAAAACAAACAAACAAAAAAAAATTGGATTAGTAAGATGTTAAGTGCAAGTAGCTATAATGGATAAAAGGGTTGTTGAGGGGGAGAAGACAGAGTGGTAATCAATGAAATGTGCTCTTCGTGGACTAATGTTGTGGAGTCTCCCAGGGTTTGGTGTTGGGCCTACTGTTGTTTTGTATATTTATAAATGATATTGATGAAGATATATCAGGCTCAACGTTGAAGTTTGCAGAAGATAGAAAGGTTGGTAGGGTTCGTGATGACAGTAATGGCAGTGTGCTACTGTAACAGGATTTAGAAAAGTTGGGCAGATTGTCTGAGAAGTACTGAATATGGGTAGAAGTAACTCCAGAATAATGTACCAACTGTTTGCTACTACACTTACTGTGGCTTATGTGGTAGAAAATGAAAAAGACCTGGGAGTAATTGTGCAGTCAGATATGAAATTTTCTGAGCAGTGTAGGCAGGCTGCCGGAGCAGGTCATCGGGTATTGTCAATGATACACAGGAATTTTGCTAGTAGGGAAAAGGAGGTGATTATCCCTTTGTATAAGGCAATGGTCAGGCCAAGCCTTGAGCATATAGATTTGGTGGCTTCATTTTAGGAAGGATGTAGAGTTGCTTGAGCATGTACAGAGAAGGGCAACAATATTGGTGAGGGGAACAATGGGGTCTTACCAAGAAAGGCTTAATTTCTGCAATTTGCAGTGTCTGGAGACTATGCACCTGCAAGGTGATCTGATTGAGGTGTATAAGGCCTTGAACAGGTTAAGCAAGCTCAGTTTTGATCTAATTCTTCCTCTTGCTCAGATTATAAACCTGAGGGAGCATGAATTCAAATTGAGGAAAGTCAGTTATAGAATAGATGTATAGGAATTTGCCTTTAGCCAGTGGGTTGTTGATTGTTGGAACAATCTTCCATCTGTCGTTGTGGAAGTTGATAGTTTAAATAAATTCAAGGAGGAACTGGACAAATATTTAGAGGGAATGGATGTGTGAAAGGTTTCTTTCTTTTTTTTTTCCTGACTGATGCTACATAAGCTTGCTCCCTTGCATCATGCCTGTACTAATATTAATGCTATAGGTGAATTACACTTTGGTTCTAGTGCTTTTTTTATTTATTAAAGATTATTTATATGCATACTACTAACGAATTTAAAAAATAGTGCTTTTAGTGACAATTTATAAATCAGCATTCTATCGTGTTTGCAATTGGTATAGTAGAATGTGGCAAATTTTATGAAATTGTATAAAATATTTGATTTTTGCTTTTTTTTCATTTTCTACAACTGAAACTTCAGTTGATTTATATTGCCAATTTCAGGTATTGCCCTAGCTGTAAGAATGATGAAACTGAAGTTGTGCGGGCTGGTGAAAAATTGAAAGAAAGTAAAAAAAAGGCAAAAATGGCCTCTGCTAATTCATCTTGTACAAGAGATTGGGGTAAAGGTATGGCATGTGTGGGACGCACCAAAGAATGTACTCTTGTTCCTCCCAATCATTTTGGACCCATTCCAGGCATTGAAGTTGGCATGATGTGGAAATTTAGAGTGCAGGTTAGTAATTAGGTTTGATAATAATCTCATCACCACTAGCCTTCTGCTAATGCATTTTTAAGGCATCTTTGTATAGCATATATTTGTAACTATTACTTAGCTAATCAAATTTCCTTAGACTTTTTTTTTTTTTTTTTTTTTGTTTGCAGATCATTTTATAAGTTTTCCATATAAATATTCTTTGTTGATGCAGTAGTGTGAAAGCGTTAATGAAAACCTGAATGATAGAGAATTTCTGAACTGCATATATTATTCATTAGCATTAGTTAACTAGTTGTAGTCTTGCCATAGTAGAAAAGGAAACCATAGATATAACAGGATGATTTTGAATCGCATGTGGATTCATGCGATTGAAAGGAAACAAGTGTTTTTTATTTTTGCAAATGAAGTAGTATTTCAGCAGAATTGCATGGCTGACATTGATTATGCCGAATATATACATGTGATGCAAATTCAAAAAAATAAAATTTATTTAAAAAAAAAAAAAAAAACATGAATTGCCTGATTCACATGGTACTGCATCCTGCATTTAATGTGTTGGGAGGTAGGGCTCGGCAGAAACTGGCTTTGTGTGATAACGTAGTTATTTTAGATGTTATTGTGTGATAATGTATTTTAGGTTTTATCATCATGGTGCATAGGTAATATAGATAAATTAAAAGAAGGAATAAATCACTTCTACCCACATATGAACTGAATATCTGTGTATTTCTAGTCAGAAATTATGTGCAGACGGTAATCAAAAATTAAAAATAGAGTAGACTCTGTTTTCCGGGATAGATGGTAAAAAAAAAATTCCCGGATAATTGATTTTCCAGTTAATCCAAAAATATAATACGTTCTCGACATATGCAAGAGATATGTTCCCGGACATCTTATGCAATGAGTTGTTTTACGTAACTCGGGAATGACTAATAAAATATTGCTACTATATCCCTGATATGCCAAAATTACAAAAACCACATAATATCCTCAGAAGAACGAAGAACAATAGCTATATATTTTTAATTAGTTTAATTAAAAACTTTATCTGGGGACAGCAGTGAAGTAGCCGTAGTGGCACATAAGAAAAGAAAACATAAAAGGAAGAAAAAACGCATGTTATTGTACTGTAAAAACTGATTTGTATTTCGTAGCCTTGGTTATTATAGTTGACTTCATTGGTGCCGATCACTTCACCGCTTCTTGTTAATGTTTGGCCATTTTCATACATCCTTATTATTTTAATTTTCTGATCCAACTCGATCGCTTTTCTTCTCTTGATAGATTTACTATTACTGCTGTCACTTATTCTCTTAGGTGGCATGATAACAGACAAAATAAAATTTTCTGAAAAGAACTGCACAGGGTTAAGGTGAAAACTCACTGTTAATCACCACACACAAGCTCACATTTTACTAAAAACACATTTGTGGAGGTCACTTCCATAAAACAATAAATTTGCACTTCCGGGTTACTGGGGTTTTCTGTTACTGCATCTAATTATAAATGGGTAGTCCGAACTACGTAAGTCGGGGAATTGCTGTATCGAAAAATGTTCAGCAACCTACGTAAAAAGTATGGCGATATATGAAAAAACTTACCATGTACTACTCGCATGTTTAATACGATGCTTCCCTTTATTTTTTACGATGTCGATTTTAAATCTAATAGCTTCCATTTATTTTTTAAAATGACACGTATGGTTTGGTCACCAATATTATAATGGTTCTTTAGAGATTTAACAGATGCACCATTTTAAAACTTTTGAATAATTTCAAGTTTTTCTTTAATTCTCTTGCGTTTACTCATCCTTTTTGCAATTTCTAAAAAAAATAAAAATAGTTACTATAAAAAGAAATTCCGACATTCCTGACATAAATAACGAAACAAAATTTGTCCTTTTGCAGTGTGACGGAACACGACAATCAACACGATGCACTAAACATTTGGTCTCTTTCCCCCTCCCCTTTTTTTGAGTGATGTGTGTCAAAAGATAATAGGCACAATAATCTCCTAATGACGACTTATAACGCCACTTCTTGTCACTTATTTACGACTGCAAAACATCTGTTTATACCTACTTGAATTCATGATTTCTGGTTGGTTTTTTTTTTTTTTTTAAATTTGGAGTCTTGAAGTGTCTCGGTTAATCCGATCCTAGTAAATTGAGAGCCTGCTGTACTTTAAACAGTTTCACCACAGCCACTCCAACAACCACCCCAAAACCAGAAGACTGTAACTGAATTAAAACTAATAGTATGACTAATCCTTTAGCACAATCTTTTTTTGATGTTGCTCTTCAACAAACATTTGATAATGGCATTATAAAATGACTAATTCTTCATAACAACCTTATCTGTGTTAGTGTTATTACACATAACTCTGGTAACAAGATTAAGAAGACGTACAGTATATATATCCCTCAACCTAAGTTAGTTAAATCATATATGTTAAATCTTTGGTCATTCTGTTCTTTTTGGTGAGGAAGCAAGGACAGCAAGTAAGAACTTATTTACTAAATTTAATTAAAAGCTAATCTTAACTGATCTGCCTTTCAACTTTTGCTTTTCTCAACTTATACGATAAACTCTTGATTTATGGTTACTATGCGTTATTGAAAAGTTGCTTAAGCAAAAGTTCAAAAATTGGGTTCAGTTTTCCAATAGATATAATAGAAAATAATGAAAGGATATATAATGGATAGATATATTTAAAAATATATAATGTTCACTCCCAAAAATGCATGACAACTGGCTTAACCATAAGTTTTATGTAAGATGTATGTTCTAAAAACAAAATTCAAACCTTTTTTTTTTTTTAACTTTATTGTAAGATCAATAGAGGTTCGGTTGCATTTGATGATCCATACTTGTAAATAATATAAACTTGTAAAATAATGAAGTAAAATATATAAGTATTGAAGAACATATCTGCTTATAAAAAAATCACTATAGCACTGCAGTTTAGTACAGTGCTTTGGAATTGTGTATAAGAATAATTATTACTTTATAATTTAAACAGAACTAAGCAGTCACAGAAGTAACACTTTTCTAGTTCATGATTACACTTGGTTAATTCCCAGTCCCCTTCTGCAAGCAAATTGTAGTGTGATTAAATTTTTTCCCCCCTTATGTAGACCCCAAACACGAGAGGTATTAGAACATATAATACTTAGTACCGTGCTTGAGTTGGAGGTTGGGAAGACAAAAGAAGATATTTGTTGACATTAGACTTGAACTTCTGTAGACTAATTTTCAGGAAATAAGTATAATGGAATTTAATTCCATTAATTTAGCTAGTCACACTGCAAATCATATGTATATCGACTACTTCAGCAATTGAATATTGTAGTCAAAACTGGCATGCATTTGTATGATGGGAAGAGTGAACTTTTTTTTTTTTTTTCTTTTTCAGTTGTGAATATTTTTGAGAATAATAATTCTATTATCACATAATGAAAGCTTGTTTATGATACATGTACCATCTCCCTACAGGCTAAATTCAGGAAGCAGTATGCTGTAATTTAAATAAATTTTTTGTTGATTGTAATGTGTTTTAAGTTACATAATCAAGTATTTTGTAAATAATGTAAAGTGAATTAGGTATAATTGTATTGGCTTTGCGCAGTTTTTCTGATTCCAGAAGTGTGGTCACGAAACTTTAACATTGTTTTCTTTAAAAACCGTGCCATTATCAAAAAAAAACACACAGAAGCATTTCAGTTCTTTTGTTGTCAGGAATCCACTGCATTATGATGTGGAATTCCAAAAGTGATTTTAGTCACATAGGGCCAAGTCAGCGACACATCCTCAACTGTCAATTCTCAGTATATGGCATTCTGTAGAGAATTACAACAAACTGAACCTGGGTATCAAGGTTGAGCATGGGAAGTTTTTAAAATTTTGGTGAAAAATTAAGATGATAAAAGAAATCCAGAAAAATGGCTTTGGTCATGACAGATTGTTCTCGGATAAATCCAACACAGAGGCATAAACATGCATTTTCACAAGTATCTCTGGTAACAAGATTAAGAAGACATACAGTATATATCCCTCAACCTAAGTTAGTCAAATCATATATGTTAAATCTTTGGTCATTCTGTTCTTTTTGGTGAGGAAGCAAGGACAGCAAGTAAGAACTTATTTCCTAAATTTAATCCTAAGACTAAATTTCATTAAAAGCTAATCTTAACTGATCTGTCTTTCAACTTTTGCTTTTCTCAACTTATATGATAAACTCTTGATTTATGGTTACTATGTGTTATTGAAAAGTTGCTTAAGCAAAAGTTTAAGAATTGCATGTTATAAATTCTGAATTGCATGGGGTTCCAGGTAACAAAAGGAATTAAATGTAATGTTCTTGGATATTTTTTAAAAACAAATGTTAAAGTTTCATAATGGTACTTCCAGTATCAAATAAACTGATGCAAAATGAAATGTTGGCATTAATTCAGAAAAAAAAAAAAAATTGTTTCAAAAAATATGGAAAAAAAAAAATGCCTATTGATTTAATAACTGGAAATGACTATTGTAAATTATTATTTCCATTTAGTCTTACAACATGCATTTACACTTCATACTGTTGGAGCCCATATATACGCCAGAATGCATGCTGTATTTCTAGTGGTAAAATAGCATGCTGAACATGCTGCCAGAGTTCCTGATGTGCTTACTTTAGTGGTGTATAGCATGCCTTTAATATTATCACAGATAAAAATCACAGATTTTTATCTATTTAATCACCAAATAGGCCATTTCACTAATGCATTATTGATTATCACCCATCTGCTGTCCTGAGTTGTCATTCAGAGCGTTATGCTAATTGGATGAAGAGTGAGTGCACCATCATACATGATGGTGCATTCATACCCCATATGCCTCACCTGCTTGCTGTATATGTATCCAAGGAAACAGCTTCCAAAAGCATGTCTACAACATGGGTGAGAAAGTTCTAATACTCATTACCACCAAGACAATCCTATAACATATGTGGACCAATAATTACGTCCCTTACTATTCCAGCCTAGACGTTGACAGAAATGCTCTTGGTAGTATCTAGGCTATGCCTTCCTCACTTGTAGGGTGTGGATACTGTAGAATGCATTTCTTGTAATAAGATCTGCATATTTCTATAATAGACAGTACAGCAGCAGATCTGTAGACATTAGTGCATGGATGTTTTGAATATGATAGGAAGCATCTCATTACAGTGTCATGCAAACATTTTTTTGGCTACCCTTTTTATTCATATTATGGTTTAATTGTAATAAAACAATTAATTTTAATGGATCAAGTTATTTTATTTTATTGTTATCAGTAATAAAGTGTTGTGATCAACAAACAAAATTATTTATAATCCGCCCTTCAAAATTTGTCCTGTTGTATGTCGTAGCATGCAGATTAAAAAAATAAAGTTAAAGGACATATTTTCTCCTCCTTATATAACTACTACAAATGAGTGACATAAAAATTTGCCTCTAGTGAAAAAGTAGTCAACACTGGAACAAGTTATCATCACTTTCCTTATAGAGATAGTCTTTATAGATTTAAGGAAGGATTATTGAAAAAGTTGATGAAATTAGCATTCCCCCCCCCCCCCCTCTATGCAAGATGCTATTTAAGCTTTGCTACCTTGCATTGTTGTGCGATTTTATTACTTAATATTGAAATCTGATGCTCATTTTTTTTAATGTCATAAATTGTTATCCCTACTTCATATTCATTACCAAACTGGCTATTAATACCTTCCTTCAATTTTTCAGTTCTGTTAGTTTTGAGAGTAAATGGGCCTGTAGTACTGGGATCCATTGCTTAAATATATATAAATACGTATATCCAGTAAAAATTTTAATACACATTTAATTACAAATGGTTTGTAGCTTTCGAGGCTAGACGGGCCACTTCGTCAGCAAATACTAACAGAATGGAGACATTAGAGACAAAATTTTAAAGGATATAGTTGTGTGCACAATGAGGCGTGCGTGGGCACGAGGTTGGCCATTCAACCACTAGATTGGTGTTCATTGTTGCTGCATGGATGTGTGTGGTTATGCTTCCAGCGCTTATTTGGTTTCAAAACAGTTGCCTCCAAGATAGGGTGTAGTCTCATTCCCTTGCTGCAGTTCATAGTTCTTGAATTATGCTGTATACTATACCGCTGGCCAAGAGAGGGGCGACCGGAGTCTTCACATTGGAAACCAGAGAATGCAAGTTTCTACCAGGTGGCTGCACGCATTTTATGTTGTATTCTCGAATGATTTTTGAAATCTGGTCCGACATGCCCAGATAGTAGGATGAGTTGATGACGGTCTCTTGTGGATTGCGAGCTCTTGCATTTGCAGTAAGCACTTGTCCAATATGTGGGTTGGATAGTCATAATTGGCCAAGTCTGTCCTCACTCTGGAAATCTCGTCGCGCCTAGCTTCATCTGTGTTGCAATGGCTCCAGGCCCGGGAAAACAGGGTGTGGGCGGTGCTGTTGAGATGGCTTGGGGTGTGGCCAGATCTGGAGTTGGTGAACTGACCGCACCACATTGGCTTGTGGTATACTGAGGTTTCCAGGTGTGGACCCATGCGTTTTACCAGGACATCCAAGAATGGAAGGGATCCATCCACTTCTAACTCTAAAGTGAACTGGATGAACACTGGTACTCCAGTAATGTTTCAGAACCACGTGGAATGACGGTGAAGATGTCATCAATGTATCTGTGGGTTCAGGAATACCATGGCGATGTTGGCCACGACAGAACTAACAGAGCGCCCATGGCAGTGCCATGCACCTGCTTGTATAAGGAATCTTCAAAGGCAGTGACGCTGCCTGATAAACACAGGTTGAAGGCGACACAGATGTTGTCAGTGGACAGTGATGATCTGCTTGGTAGGTTTGGGTCATTCTCCAAGAGCTTCTTGGTGCAGCTTATGGCCTGTTGGACAGGAATCGATGTAAACAGGGACACTACATCGAATGATGCCATAATCTCGTCAGAGATTGAGAGCTCTTTAATAAGGTGAATGAACTCTCCGCTGTTAGTGACAGTGTGAATGGTATTTACTACAAGAGGTGTGAGGAGTTGTGCAATATATTTAGATAGATCATATGTAGACACATTGCAGCAGGACATATGGGTTGGAGAGGAATGCCTGGCTTATGAATCTTAGGCAGGCCATAAAACTGAGGTAGTTGGCAGCCTGTGGCATGAAGAAGCCACCGAGTCAAAGCGGAAATTCTCTTTGCTTTAAACCATGCATAGACAAGTTTGTTTACGTCTGACTCCAGGCGTCCCAAGACTTTGATAGGCAGATCTGTCACGGGTTCATAGAAGTTGGGGTCTTGTAGGAGGACGAGGGCTTTCTCTAAATAGGCTGACCGGTCCAATACGACAGTGCGACATCCCTTGTCAGTGGGAAGCATGACGATGGTGTTGTCTTTTCTTATGGAGGAAAGAGTGGTGTGCTGTCGGTGATTAAGGTTGGAGCGGGTGAGCTGTGTGCATCAGAGGACGAAGGCTGTTTTGAAGCGGATTTTATTAGCAGCTTCTTCAGGGAGATTGGTAATGCTTGCTTCCACTCCCATAGTACGTTGTCTGATCAGCGGTTTCGATGGCACGATGGCGAACTTCAATCTGGTGGTCAAAACGTTGAGCTGCTCAGCGGTTAATTGTTTACTGCTCAAATTCAAAACAAAGGAAGCAGTATTAGTTGAACGGGTGTTCATCCTTGAGGAGTGGGCTTCTCTGCTTAAATTCACAAATTTCCGTTGCTGTCACGAATGGTAAGCATCAGAGATATAGTTAGCTTGGTGACAGATAGTGAATAAGGTTAGAAAATACTGTAGGTGAGATCCTACCTCTTAGTTCCTGTAAGAATCTAGATTTATTGTAGTCGGCTCTCTTGATTTTGTAGCGAAGATTGGTAATACCCAACTTCATTGTTTGCAGGCTGAAGTTGAAACAAGCACGGTCCATGCAAGTGGTGTTAAATGGCGCTTTATAGCGGAAGCTTTTAGGAATGATGTGGTTGGATTTGCACCTATCTGCAAAGCGCCAATGTTGTTCATTGCAGGCTACCAAAATGAAGCCTGCAACAAACTGAATGCAAGCACTGTAGTATACAGTGCTTGCATTCAGAACGTATGAGAGTAAATGGGCCTGTAGTACTGGGATCGACTGCTTAAATAAATATAAATACGTATATCTAGTAAAAATTTTAATACACATTTAATTAGAGACAAAATTTTAAAGGATAAAATGCTTGTGTGTACGTGGGCACAAGGTTGACTATTCAATCACTAGATTGATGTTCGTTGTTGCTGCATGGACGTGTGTGGTTAGGCTTCCAGCGCTTATCTAGTCTCAAAACAGTTGCCTCCAAGATAAGGTGCAGTCTCCTTCCCTTGCTGCAGTTCATAGTTCTTGAATTACATGATATATTAAGATATATATCATGTAATTCAATATGGGGTGATATGAGATATCACCCGAGACCACCATCAACTCTTGACAATGTACCTACCACCTACATTCCCTACTATCCGGGCATGTCAGGCCAGATTTCAAAAATCCTTTGAGAATACAATATAAAATGCGTGCAGCTACCTGGTAGAAACTTGCGTTTTCTGGTTTCCAAAGTGGACTCCGGTCGCCCCTCTCTTGCACAGCGGTGTATACCGCATAACCTGCAAAGATTGTAACAACTGCTACATAGGGGAGACCTCGAGACGCATTCAAGACCGCCTTGCAGAACACGACAGATCGATTCGCCTTACTGAGACTGACCAATCTGCATTCGCGGAACACTCTCGTCAACCACCATGACCTTAATCCTAAGTGTGACTACGAAGTGATTGACCAGTCCTGACACTTTCGTCACTGCCTCTGGCTAGAGTCGTTTAATTTATCATGTAATTAGCATTAGCATTAATAGAGGCATTTGATGCAAGAAAGCAAGCTTATGCAGCATCAGCCAAAAAAAAAAAAAAAAAACCCCACTTCCACTTCACCCCTCTGTTCATTCAAAATACCTGTCCAGCTGAGCCTTAAACTTATTTAGGCTATCAACCTCCACGACAAGGGATGGAAGTCTGTTCCACCAACCAACCACCCGCTGGCTAAAGGCAAATTTCTGCACGTCTATCCTACATCTGTCTTTCCTCAATTTGAATTTATGCCCTCTCAGGTGATTATTCTGAGCTAGAGGAAGAATCCCATCAGCATTGAGCATGCTTAAACCATTCAAGGCTTTATACACCTCTATCAGATCACCTCGCTGGTGCCTAGTCTCCAGACAATGTAATTTGCAAAACTTAAGCCTTTCTTCGTAAGAGCACCCCTTTGTTCCATTCACTAATCTTGTTGCCCTTCTCTGTACTCGTTCCAGCAGCTCTACATCCTTCTTGAAATGAGGCCTCCAGACCTGTATACAGTACTCTAGGTGTGGCCTGACCATTGCCTTATACAAGGGAATTAATCACCTCCTTATCTCTGCTGGAAAAATTCCTGTATATCATTGACAGGAATTCAAGAACTATGAACCGCAGCAAGGAAATGAGACTACACCCTATCTTGGAGGCAACTGTTTTGAGACTAGATAAGTGCTGGAAGCATAAACACACATGTCCATGCAGCAACAATGAACACCAATCTAGTGGTTGAATGGTCAACTTCGTGCCCATTTACGCCTCATTGCGTGCACAACTGTATCCTTTAAAATTTATCTCTAACATCTCCATTCTGTTAGTATTTGCTGACGAAAAGGCCTGTTTAGCCTCGAAAGCTACAAACCATTTGTAATAAAATGCGTATTAAGATTTTTACTGGATATACGTATTTATATTTATCTGTTAGTTTTGTTATTGATGGATTGCATTTCCTGGTGACATTGCATAGATATTTTTGTGGACAGTGCATTCTTGGTGTCTGTTACCTTAGTTGATATAGCTTGAGGTGCAGCCCTTCCTTGTGTCTGTGAAACTGCAACTTTACCTTTTTTTTTTTTTTTTTTTGCATGGATTACAAGTACAGTGGTACATTCTTTTATCCAGAAATATAAATGGCAGAAGGCAGTATGCTAGAAGCCTCACTTAAAATATATACTACCTTTATAGAGCTTGAAATTAACTGAAGGAAAATGCAAATATTCTTGTTCATGACACTAAATGCATTATTCTGAGTTAGCTTCATTTGTGAAAATTTTCTTAAAAAGAAAACTCACAAATTTCACACAGATAGCATTTATGAGATTAACACTTTCCCACATTATAAATGTACAGTATATTCCAGCATATAAGTCTTTGAAGCACTAACAGAATCATCTGAATTTTGAGGGCCAACTCAATCACGGCGCCTCCATAGCCAGGTGGGAAGGAGCAGCAGCAGTGCATAGCACACGCTTCTTGATTAGGCCGGGGTTCAAGCCCGTCACCACCAAATACGGAGGATGCGGAAAGGTCAGGGAATGACCACCGCATATCCTGGAGCAAAATGGCCTTAGTTGCTAATGCTCCTAAAAACCAAACAAACAACAAACAACTCAATCACATAATAAAACATGCTTATTTTTATGTATAAACATACAGCTTGTAGACATTGAACTGTATAACTAGTAATGGCAGCAAAAATGAAACTTAGCAATCTTGTTATCACATGTGAGAAATTGATTGAATTTTGCTGCAGCCAAATTAATGTGTAGTTGTATCTAAATTAATGTGCTAACTTTCTATTCAGAAATGTATGCCCAGTGAAACTAAAAGATTATTAATATTGTAATGAGAATTATGAAAATTTTGCACAATGTTAAACCGAAAATTTCTCTTGTTAATTAATACTAATATGTTCTGTATAGACTTAGAACCCCTTTAAATTGAAACAGGTGTATTTTGGTCCTTTTAACTTCCGATTAACCAGCTTTTATTGTATTATAATATAACCTTTATACATAAAGTACTAGTGTGTTGGCTTTGGTATACCTGTGCTTGAATTTTGCCACATACTGGTTTCTTAAAAGTTACAGATTTCAGAATCTGAACATGTTGTGTATTTATATTGTAACTAGTTAATGAATTGACATTTAATTCTTTTCCTCAAGTCGGCTGATGATGTTGAATCTCTATGTTAAAGCTAGCACACTCCTCTTCCTTTTTTTTACCACTATACAGTGCTTGAGAATCATGGAGTGGGCATATCCTTGCATAAAGTGTGCCAAAGCTAGTTAAAATTAAAATATTTATTGGAGTGACATTGATATTACTGCTAGTTAATGTCAATGCTTAAGTTTTAGGAGTCATTTTGAAAGGATGTTGAAAATATTTTGCAATAATAAAACTAAACAAGACTTTTAAACTGGCAACTATTTACTAGAACTGCTAGCTCCTGATAGCAGCAGGCTGCTGGAGAGTTCTATATTTTGTCAAGTATCGGAATGTGTGTTTATAATGAGAAGAAAAGTAAGTTTATGTGCTTTCTGGAGGTATGGGTCCTGGCCAAACTAAGTTTTTACTTTTACCTACTGTTTTATATACTATTCGTATGTCCTATCATATATGTATGCATTATTATTTAATTTTTGAGTTCCTGTCAGACATATAGTATACCCTCGGGGATAATGGGTACTTAGCCTAGTGTACTTTCAGGGAGGGAGGGAGGGCACTAAGCCAGCCACAGTAAACTTCACATAGAAAAGTATCTAAATCACATTTATTTAGGCATAAAGTGTCTATGAAAAATAAAAATATTAACATAATAAATAATTGTTGAAGTTTAATTTTAACTATTTCTCAAGGTTTCAGAGGCAGGTGTTCACCGCCCTCATGTTGCTGGGATACATGGCCGCGAATCAGAGGGTGCTTATTCCATAGTATTATCAGGAGGATATGAGGATGATTTGGTAGGTTAGTTTTTGTAATCAGATTTTTATTTGTTAGTGTTACTACCCAAAAAAGCGTACTTTTTTGGGTAGTAAATTGATATGCTATTTCTTTGCAGTCCTTAAAAGTGAGTTTGCTTATAGTTAATTTTTTTTTTTGAAAACTAGGTTTATTTTTAAGGACTGAAGTATCATAAGTACAAAAGTTAAATAAAATAGTTCAACTTCCTTTCTCCCTCTCTTCTGCTTGCTTTCCTTGCTGGCGATCTTTTTTGCTGGGTGGGATTTTAATTCAACTAGAGTTTTTCTCTCCCCAAGGAGGTGAACTAATGTAAGATGGAATTGAAAGATTTACAACTTTTTTGCTAAATATGAAAATCGATTCACAACTGTAAAAGTGTTAATGCTCTTCTTGTTTAATGGCTTTAGTCAGATTCTGATGGGCAATTCATTCATACTATTTAGTACGTGGTTGTTTAAAAGTTTGATTATGACGAAGATGTGGAAATTGAAGTCACAAATTGATTACAAGATCATGTTAGCTTTTATGACTAGAGTTACAAAAATTGGTCCCTGGGTTATGAAACGTATTTAAATGTCCTTAGTGATTAGTTAGAAAATAGTGAAATACATAATCTAAATAATTTTTGGAAAGAAAAATTATTTTTTGTTATTTATGTAGTTTATCTATTTAATATTGGTGTAGATACATCGTAGATAGCTTTTAAATGAAAACTATGATGGTAGTGTAAAGGCATCATTTCAACTGTATCTCATATTGTGATTATCCTTCACAGTGAGTTACCATGTATTGCACTACCTCGAATAAGTAACGCTTCACTAATAGCGAAGACTATTGTTACTTATTCTCGGTGGGCACCACAACCCGTACGGCACCATTTCAAGGCTTATTGGCCTTTCATTGGTGGGTGGGCAGTACCCTGGTATTGCAATCATGACACCCCAGTTGTGATCCCACAATATGAGAATGCCAAAAGGTGTATGTGATAATTCTGTAATAAATCTAAATGCAACGAGGCATAATATTATTTTAAGCTCTTATAATATTATGCCTCGTTGCATTTAGATTTATTACAGTATTATGTAGTTTATGGAGGGTTTGGGTCTTTTCTTTCTGTACATGCCTTGTGTGTGTGATCGCCAGCTCATTTCTTTAAAAAAAAATTGTGTGATATTTTAGGATGAAGGAGATCAGTTTATGTATACTGGAAGTGGAGGACGTGATCTCTCTGGCAATAAAAGAACTGCTGAACAGTCATGCGATCAGTCTCTAACAAGAATGAATAAGTATGTGATTTAAATATTCATTTTTGTAGAACAAGTAGTTAATTTAATAACAAATATTAAATTAAACCTTAGACAATGTTTAATTATCTGAATTTCAAGTTTGTTTGTTTTTGTTTTTTTTTAGTGTAAAAATAAAACTGGCTAAAATTTGTGATAGAGAAGTTTTCTCAGGTATTCCTTATATCATGATTCTTTAGATTTCACAAATGGGATCCTTAATAATAACATTAATTTCACCTTTATACGATGCCTCCATAGCCGAGTGGTCAAGAGCGGGAGTGCAGTAGCACACGCTCTTTGAGTAGACTGGGGGTTCAAGCCCCTGACTGTTGAATACGGTCGACCTGCCAACCCGCACTGGACCAGCGTGGCAGATTATGGTCCATTTCCCTCAGCATGAATTGTTGAGGAGGCTTCCATCCTGCAGCGGGTTGATAATGGCTGCACTTTACCTTTTTTTTTTTTTTTTTTTTTTTTTATGATGCAGAGAAAGTGAGTCCTAATGCAATGTAACTCTTAAAAATTTTACACATTGGAAACAAAAGTTGAACAGAACTGAATAACCATCACCAAGAGTCAGTGCCAAGTGTGAAAAATTAAATGCCATATAAAAGGATTTTGGTGGGTTAAATGACAGTCTGAAATATTCCAAATAACTATTAATATTAGTAGTGGCAACTGCAAGGAGCAAGCTTGTAGTAGGTAGTTGATTGTTGGAATAAACTTTCATTTGTTGTTAGAGGTGGGTAGTTTGAATAAATTCAAGGAAGAACTAGACAAACTGTTACTGAGGATGAATAGGCGATATGAGTTTTTTTTTTTTTTTTTTTTTTTTTGGCTGCTGCTGTATAAGCTTGCATCATTTGCCACCACTAATATTAATACTACTTCAGTCAAAAAAAAAAAAAAACCTTTAATAACTTGTTCAATTCTTCACCTTTCACAACACTAGATGGAATCTAACCCCCAACCATTTTTCAATATAAGTATATATGTCCCCATATGTTTGTGTCATCCAAGAAAGAGTAAAGATGCTATTAGTGTTTAATGTACTCAATCCATTTAAAGCCTCAAACACTTCAGTGAGGAGTCATCCCGTGTGCCCACTTTCCAGATGCTGCAGTTTCCAGGTCTGAAGTTTTTCTTGGTAAGAGTACCCTTTTGTACTCCTGATTAATCAAGTTCTCTGCACCCATTTCAGTAGATCCACATCCTTCTTAAAATGAAGCTTCTTGACCTATTATGCAGTACTCAAGAGATATAGTCTAACCATTGCCTTACACCAGGGGTCGGCAACCTGCAGCTCGTGAGCTGCATTTGACTCTTTGAACATGTAACTGCGGCTCTTTAACTTTTAGCCCCACATAAAGCACAATTTGAAATGGAGTTAGAGGACCTAAAAGTCAAGGCCATGTGGAGTGCAAGACTAAAATGCCTTAAAACTGAAATTGAGGATTTAGAGAGGCAAAAGGCTACCCTTGCAATTCTACACAAACGGACGGCGATAGAAGAGTTGAAAATGCAAGACCAAATTGTGTTCGATATGTGCAGTAGCTTACCAGACACGTATATAAATTTTAAAATATTTGCATTTGGACTTCTCTCAGTTTTTGGTTTGAATTTTTGCTGGCAAATTTTCGAACATGAACTATATTAAAAATAAATCAAGAAAAAAATTATAAGATACTCTCCTGATGTTTAGAGACTCGCTCAATAAGTTCAGCAGCAAAAGTCACATTAATTTGTACCTAGTTGGTTTTTGTTACGTTTTTTAGTATTAATAAATAATATTTCAAAAATATATATATATTTTAATAAAACACCTTCCCATTCTATTCCATTTCTTAAAAAACTCTCACCTCCTTCTCCCAGCTTGAGCTGGGGGGTGTGGCTCTTCGCATTCTCTTTTTTTTTTTTTTTTTTTTTTTAATTAGATCAAAACTGGCTCTTCACTCAAAAAATGTTGCTGACTCCTGCCTTACACAATGGGATAATCAGTTCCTGATATAATAGCTGTTACCTGCATCAGTAGCTCAGATTGCATTTTTTTTTTTTTTTTTTTTTGATAATACTCCTAATATTACCATTTCTTATTCCTAATTACACGTCTCCCCTTTCTACCCTACTAGAACTTGAAAGGTTTCCATGAACCTTTAAAGTTCCATTAATGAAACTGGCAAGGACTGCCTCCTTTGTTTAGATGTATTCCATCCCTGCAAAATAAGTTTCTTCCAACAAGGGACAATAAGAATCCCCCCCCCCTCCCTTGAAGAGGCCTCGAAGCCTAGAGATACTTGACAAGACTGATATTACAAAATCCCCCCCCCCCATTGTGCCTGGCAGGGTTTTAGATGCAGTTACATTTTACCTCAACTTGCAATTTTTTTCCTCATGGTTGTATACTTTTCTCCCAGTTGCTCAGTTTTAATGTTATTATTACCATATATACAACCAAAATCCATTAGTCTTCTTGAACTGGCAGCTGATTAGTTTGCATTATCGATAATAGCACCAGGCAGGCATAGTCTGGCTCTGTTCTACATATCTTTATTTCAGAATATATTGAAATAAAGTCCCTGCTCCCCTTACAATTGAGCCTCCTGAAAAAACTCCTCCTGTTAAACCAAAACAGTTTGCCCATTTATACTTTAGGTTCAAATCAGGAATACAGCTCTTGATTTATCACTAGATTCTCGCATTGCTGCTCAGGGCGTCATTATGTTTTCTCAGTGACCCAAGTTTGTTAATTAATGTGCCAGGTTTTAGTTTTAGATCAAATGATTCTTCAGTCATATTCTGATCACCTGCAAGAGTGAGCTTCAAATTATGTAGTATATCCTTAACAAGCTTGACTTCACCTACAGCATTTCCAGTCTTAGTTTGATTGAGTCATATGCCATGGTAGTTTGGATGGTCTTGTATTAACCAGTTTTATTATCAGATATATTTATATATTTACAATTAATACATAAATTAATTTATTAATAAAGATAAATTTACAAAATATTAGAATTAAGAAAATATCAAATGCAAATAAGCATTGTTTTAGGAAGCTATTACAATTTCCAGTAGAAATTAATTAAAAGAATATAACTTCTATAAATTACTACTTAAAAATGACTTGATACATTGGTTGCTAGATAGTTTTACAGTCCAAATAAAATTTAGACTATGGAACTATCTAAATTATAATGAATTATGACCCTTGTTAAATCAGAAATCCTAACTACTGATTATCATAATTTAACACTAACTTTCAAGATTTAACAGTTGTACCAGAAAGTGTGATCAGTATGAAAACTATAAGGTTAGTTAAAATTAAGAATACAATTACATGAGAAAAAAAATAATTTACCGAAAACTTATGAACTTATCTGGAACTTTAAATCACTGGAACTGATTTTGAGCTGACTAAATCTCATTTTTAAAGTGGGATGGTGATGTGTTCTACCAATTGGTATAGAAAATTTCAGGATAAAAGAAAACAGACCTTGGTATTTTTGGTAATTTTTATGATCAACTTCTCCATGTAACGTGGAGAAGTTGACTTTTTGTGGAGTGAACAAAAAAATTACAATTTATTTAAGATGTAAATTTGAGTATGCTTTATTTTCTGTTATTATTTATAAATTTGAAAATTTATATATTATTGTTCTATTCATATTTTGGTAAAAGAAAGTTTTAATTGCAGTGCATTGCTGTAATTGTGCTTCTTGTTTTATCTGGCCTACTCAAATTAGGAATTCTACCTTTCCCATTAATACAAAAAATTTAATTAATAGGAATTTTTATTATGTTATAAGTCATTGTTTTTACTCGCAAATTTTGTTAAACTAATGGTTATTGGATGTTTTAACACTTCATTAGGGCTCTTGCCTTGAACTGTGCCGCTCCACTAAATAGCAAAGGAGGAGCTGAAGCTAAAAATTGGAAAGATGGAAAACCAGTTCGAGTAGTACGTAACTGCAAAGGCCGGAAACATTCATCATATGCACCAGAAGATGGGAACAGATATGATGGTATTTATAAGGTAGGGGGGAAAAAACCTTATTTAGTTAAACTTTAATACAATGCAGAAATTTTTCTTCTAAAACTTTTGTAAATTCTAAAAAGAAATTCAATTAATTAAAACTTTTTTGAGAAATTAAGAGAAAAGCTGGCCACCTGTCAAGTGACCTGCCACCATGTTTACCATAAATGGGAGTGCCAACATTGCTGAGTTAAGAAGAGTTATATTCTTAACTTGCTGGTGTTGACTACACTGATGCCTTTGTGTTGCGGGTTCAATGTATATATATTTTTACCATTTACTTATTGGTATTATTGGATGATTCATTTATTGGTAGAGTTTGGTAGTTTATTACTGATATTTTGGTAAAGTTGGTCACTGATTTATTTGTAGTTTTCCCATTTAAAACTGTCCTATGAAATATTTCTCTCATGATGGGACTTTGGAAGAAATATTTCAAATTAAGAAAAGTTTTAACTGGAATTATAGCTTAATATGCGGTGATATATGCAATGGCTACTTTATACTAATTAGTAACACATATTTAAACAGGTAGTAAAATATTGGTCTGAAAAAGGAAAATCTGGATTTCTAGTATGGCGATATTTTTTAAAGAGAGATGATCCAACCCCTGCTCCCTGGACTAAAGCTGGAAAGAAGAGAGTAGAACAGTTGGGTTATTCTATTCAAGTTAGTATTATTATTATTATCTTTCTTTTCTTTTTTGTAATTGTGTTTCTCATTTTAACAACCTTTTTTGGTGTACTTACTAAAGTGATGGGGGTGTGGGAGGAGGAATGAATTTCATGATGAATTATGTTTAGTTGTACCCAGTTTGCTGTTTTCAACTTGCAGCCTTCACCTCTAGTAACTTCCATTATTGGTTATCAGCATTGTTTGTTTAAGGACCACTTTATATATCCAACTAGTAGTGATCTCTCTCTCTCTCTCTCTCTCTCTCTCAACACAGAGAGAGAGAGAGAGAGAGTTCTTCCATTTTTTGCCTTATTACCTCAGGAAATGCAAAATCTTTGGGGTAAAGTGTTCAGAACCTCAATTCAAATGTTCATATGGCTGCCTTCATTTTGAGTAAGGCTAGCCAAGTAGCAAAATTACTAATGTATTAAAATGTCTAAATCACTGTTGAAATTCTCTCTTATCTTGTAATTACTTATTTCCTTCTAATAAATTGAAAGAATGAATTTTGTGAACATGGCCTTTTAAGAAGCACCATACCAAAAGTTGCAGCAGTTTAAATTCAATTTCATAGTCCTCGTATGGCCACAATACTTTAGCTAGCCAGTTTCATCTTTCATCATTTTGATAATTAAATTTTAGCAGAATCCATCCTACTCACATGGTAATTCGAAAATATTTGATGGGTATGAATGCACTGTTAATATTTGCCTCATGATTATTAAAACTGTCCTCTGTGGCACATTGAGGTGTCAGGTGATCTATGGCACTGCCTGAACTCGATGAGTGACAAATGACATGTCGACAATTCCACCTGGCCCCAGAAACAATCCAGCACATCACTGTGGGATGCAGAGTGATCATTCAGACAGTGCACACTCATAGACTTGACCAGGTTGCCAGGATAATATATTAGAAGCTAGTGCAAAATTAACATTTGATCAAAGAAAGTGTATCATATTATAAGTATGAACCCCAGGCTGTACTAGAGATCCCTACTCATAAACTACATGGGACCGTGCCATAATAATGGATAAGACAATCCCACACAACAATCAGACATAATCCTCATTGACAAGAAAGAAATGGATACGATCGATGTAGCCCAGCACCAGCAACTTCCAGAAAACCTACGAGGAAAAGATCAGGAAGTACACAGACCTAAGAAGACAGGAGGTCAAAGAAATGTGGCATATGGAATAATGGCCATCCTGATCACCACTGGCATGGTGCTAAAGGGCCTCCATAAGAACCTAGCAGGCAATAGGCCTCCCAGAGGACACTTACATGGAACTCCAGAAAGCTGTGATCCCTGAACACTTGTAGGATAGGCAGAGAGTTCCTTGATCAACAGTAGTAATAATAATAGTAACCAGACACAGCCTGCACTTGGTACCAGTAGCTGTCATGGGGTGAAAAAATTCCTTAAGAAAAAGGCATAATAATAATAATGAAAGTAGAAATACAGGTAGTTCTCGACTTTGAGTTAATTTGTTTCTAGCACACACTCGTAAAGCTGGAATTTATTTCCCATATACATAATGTTAAAAATAGGGATTACGTTCTCAACATTGAAATTAGTTAACTAATTAGTTTGTTTAAACAATTATTGATTTATCCAAAGAAATGAAAACATGGCCTGTAAAATCAAGCAAATTATAATAATAAAGAAATTATTTATGACTTACAAATGTTAAAGAATGTTTATTTTTCATCATCATCAACTAAATGCACACTCGTTGATCACTCATTATTGGCTCGGCACTCACTGGTTTCTTGCACAGTGTCGTCTTCTTCAGAAATGCTTCAAGAGGTGTTTGTTTCCAAGATAATCTTCTCTTTTCTTTATAAATTTCAATAGCATGCATAAGCATTTTTTAATGGAACGCACAAATTGCAACTAACACGATTTGCACGAGTAACAAATTTACGAAGCTTTAAAAAAAAGGAATGAAGAGAAGATTCTGAAAATTTATTTGTTTTTTATACGATTGAAGATTTCAGTGAAGGGTAACTCATTTCACTGTAATACCATAACATAAAAAAGCTATCGGTATTTTTTGCAAATGCAATAACATGAAGTTTACTACCTGTTTATAATTGCTTGCACTAACAGAAAAACCCAATAAATCGGAAAGTGCAAATTGTTTTTGTTTTATGGTAGTGACCTCTAGAAATATATTAGAAAGGCGTTTAGAATTGATTCTTATAATAGAATGTATGATAACAATGAAAGTGTAGTGCATTTTAATGATTTGAAATGGTAACTAATAAATTACACTATAAAAACGACCTTTCGGTGAGGTATATAGTGAAAATTTCAACTTCCGAGGTTGTGGAATGAATTACCAAAAAACAATGTGTTATTGTGTTCACATTACGATATTTTCATGATATGATGCTGTCTCTGGAACGGATTAATATCGTAAAGCCAGGGTACACTGCATCATATAACTACGAGTGTGGTTTGAAATGCGGTATTTGTGAATGTTTAACGTTAATTTTTTTGCAATTAATGTTCATATTTTTGATTTTGTGTATACTTGAAAACAAACCCTCATAAGCCCAATAACTCAAAGTGAAATATGCATGCCTATAATGCTGACCTTCCATCTGTTGAATGGTTTTGTCAACTTGAAAATGGGAAAGGCTAATAGTTTCATCTTTATATTTATATTTTATAGAATTATATTGTTTATATTTAAATATTAAGGTAACATAATATTACATAAAAAAGAAGAGAAACTAGCTATAAATTATATGCATTTGGCACATACAGGTACTTAAAGCTACTTATACAGGTTCTATACAATTTTTTTTTAATAAACTAATTATAATATTTTTATGTTTTCTTAGTATCCAGATGGCTACTTAGAAGCACTGGCCGAGAAGGATAATGTAGATTTGGACATAAATACCAAACGTAAAGGGAGTGAAAAGCGATCTCGAGAAGGTAAATGCGCTACCTTTAGGTCTCATTGTATTTGCCTTTGTATTTAATTATTTGTAATAGGCTGACCTATGCATTATGCATTATGATAAAAATAAAACTATGATTTTTATGTTTACTTTTAAAGAGAATATTAAATAGGATATTCTATTGAATAATGTTAAATCTCTTAATTAAAATGCACAGTAAATTCAGAAACAGTATTTAAGATTATGATATTTAAAGACAGCCAAAAAATAATCTCTGCATTATACCATCGAATAAAAATTTTTGAAACAAGTCTATTAGTCTTTATTATATTTTACTTTAGGCATACTTAAAACATTGTAAGATTCTCTTGTAAATAGCTTATGTGGATACTTATGGGAATGTTTGTTACTTATGTTCAACTGGATAAATTTTCATTTGCCTTTAATGAAGAATGGGTTATTCTACTGGATTATTTTAAAATAATACTTTTATTACTTGACTTTAATAACTGAAATAAAATCCAGTTTTATTTCAGATTTATAGAGCATGAAGAATTTTGCTCCCACAGCCAGTCTTAAAATGTTGATTACCTTTCCTTGGGTGTTATCCACTCCCTTCCCCCTACCCCACTTTCACTTAAATCTCACCAGTTTTCGGGGTAATTTTTTTAAATACATATTTGGTTGGCCAATGTCACATGTTCAACAGTAGAGTAATAAAGCATCAAGTTACACTGAAAATAAAGACCAAAGATGATTTTGTCTTTATTTTCAGATACTTATTTATTTTATAACTTGTTGGGGAGAGGTCTTTTTTTCTTGTTGTATTACTATTGATTTGTTTACTCAATTATATGAGATAATTAGTAATAAAGAGAAGTGCCCTCAAACCTATGATACCCACTTACGCTACCTGACTGCAGTATCTAAATCAGAATTTTCCTGGTTCAGAGGACGTTCTGATTTCCCCCGGTCCTGATAGAACCTAATTATGTTGGCAAGCCAGTGTCTGAGTCTATGAATAATTACAAACAATTATAATACCTTTGAAACAACTTTAATACATGTCATAATATATACAAGTACGCTATAATACATGTTATGAATTTCATAAGTATAATATCTATAATTTTTCTCAAATTGAAAACAGTTCAAACACTATACCAGCAGATTCTAATCTGGTTATAACATTGGGTTTATCTTCTCTTGGTGAACAACATAGGCATACTTTAACAATTCCACTATTTATTCTTGCCATATAACAGGTCATGGCTTCCTTACCTAATATACATATAATTTCATTCTAACATTATAGGAATATTCTACTCTTGAAGCCATTCCATTCAGTTTAATAAAAAATCCACTTATCCTATTTCTAAATACCCTTAAGATATTGGCTAGATGTGTGTAACAAGCCGTGATCTACTTTAATTTCTACCTTCGGTACGAAATACATTCTATAAGTGTCAGGTTTCTTAATTTATGTAAAATTTCCCTTCTATAAAGCATTAACTGTCTCTGCTCTTCCTTTATCTCAACTTTACCTTGTCCTTTTAATTAACAAATTCATCGGGTTATGCTCAGATGCCTAACATAACCTTCCCCCTTTCATAGTAATTATTTTAGCTGTTCTGCCTTATTTTAGGGTATGATACCCTTTTTTGTAAACCTGGCTTTAATCGTTTTCTCCTAACATCTCATTCACCTAAAGCACTCAATCTATTACTCAGGGATAAAAAGGTAAAGTGCAGCCATTATCAACCCACTGCAGGATGGAAGCCTCCTCAACAATTCATGTTGAGGGAAATGGACCATAATATGCCACGCTGGTCCAATGCAGGTTGGCAGATCGACCGTATTCAGCAGTCAGGGGCTTGAACCCCGGTCAACTCAAAGAGCGTGTGCTACTGCACTCCCGCTCCTGACCACTCGGCTACAGAGGCCTGTTTTAGGGATACAAGAGCCCTAATATATGCATATATATATAAACATACAAGTACCTTAGTTCTAGTACATTCACTTATGCTGTCTTACAATTTCCATTTTCACTGCCACACTCCTTTTACTATACTGCCCAATTACAAGACCACACACACACACACACACACATGTCCTAGAATTTACTTTATAGCTTATATAGCATGAAAGTAACAGTCCACTTACTTTATTTCTATCTTGCTCTTGTCTTGTCCTAAGTTGGCCAATGTCACATGTATTCATTGGGTATTCACTTCTGCTGCTTCCACCTTTCCGAAGGATTGGTGATCATTTCATCTAAGAGATGGGCTTCATTCCGGTTTAGTAGGCTGTACTGCTGGAGGATTGTGGTAGACAAATAAGGACTGGCTCCTCACTTCTCCCATAGATTCCATCTCTCCGTAGGGATATCATTTTATTTGGAGATTCTTTCTCACTGTAAGGTACATAATTATCTTAGCTTTACACTCACTATCAATATTTTCTTTTACTTCTCTCGCATCACTGATCTTGTTCTGACCTACACTCAGACTACAACTTCGATCCGCTCCAACTTCTCTCTGTCTCCCCCCTCTCTTTTCCCCCAAAATCACATGTTAATTTCTCTCATCTATTCGCTCGTCATTCATCGCCTGATCTCTTCCACCAATCACGTTGAATTCCTTTTTCTTAACTTTTATTTCCCACTATTTTCTTACTAAGAATAGCGTATTCTTTATTGCCATTTCTAATTGTTTTAAAAATTCCTGCCCTACAGCCCTCCCAGAGAATCGCTTACAGCCGCCCTCTTCCAGAATTTGTCACGGGCCTTCACTTATTTGGCGTGACCACTAAGCCTTTCCTGTTGCTTGGTTTATGCCAGGCTCCTTACTTGCCATGGTTTCTGGTGTCCCTTTGTTAGTGTAAGTAACTCTTTCCGTTCCATTATCTATGCCTGAGCTCTTAATCGTCCCTTTGTCAAACTTCGTGTTGTTCTAAGAGACAATGTCACTTAGAACACTTAACTTTATACTAACATTTTCGTTAATGTTAAATTAAACCTTTTTTAATTACACTTTCATTCACCGAGACTCAAATACACCTATAACTATCTTAACAAACTTAAGATAGTTATTTATTTTATTTAATGCAATTTTTTTTTAAAATATTTTCCGCTGATGGGGAAAAAAAGTACTTTAATAGACTAAAGACCTGTTAATGCTAAAGATTAATAGATTTTCACCCACTGAAAGACCAATTGATCTTAATGCTAACTGTGTTCAATGCTTTTCTTTTGATGTTAAAAGAAGGAAGAAAATATCAGTTATCCATTAGGAAATGCACAAAACAGTACAGATAATATGCAAGATTTGACTAGAAAATTCTAGGAACAACCACATTGAGAGGCACTGCTGTCATGTTAATTGACACAGCTGCCATCAGTGCATGCAGTGTTAATTTAGTGTGTGCAGTAATTTACAGTATTAAATTAAATTACTTAATTTAATACTGTTAAATGAATAAGTGAAATCTACTTACAAAAAGCTTAAAAATCTCATTGAACTGGATATTATTACTAATTGTCACTCGGAGAATACTATATTTATGCTAAAGCACTAGGAAACAAATGTAGCATTTATCAACTTACAAGATAAAGTGTATTTCATTGTAAATTCTGTTGAGTAGATAGTTCATATCTCACTTTATAGAGAACCCTCCATCTCTTGGACTTCCTTGCTGAAGTTGCATTTTTTTCTAGAAAAGATGTTGATCTAATGACCTACTTTCATACTGAAGGAGGCTCTTGCACAAAACATTAGTCATTCTATCATATACCAATTAGTCTGTCATTCTAAGCATATTTTCTCACCTACATATACAGTGGATGCTGCTTATTATGATTGCTTTGGGACACAGCTTAATTGATAATAATAACTGACAAAACAAGAATGTAGCTGTTCAAAGCAGACAGAAAGAAGACATTAAAATCAGTCAATGTAAAGTATTTTAATTTGACTGTCCACTATTTCTTCGAGAAAGTCAGCAATAAAAATGAAATTATCAATGTTTCTGGAAGTCGATACGAACCTTAAAAATAAATAATGAAAATATTAAAGTTAACTCAGCCTGAATTCTAGTAAAACCAAAATGCAGCTACAAAGTTATTAACACATTAAGTGCTGGCCAATAGATGGTTTGGCAAAATTCTTTATTAAATGGAGTTAATCAAGTTGTGCAGATAATGGAAATTGATCCATATTAATTTCCAAGACTTGCAGATAATGGCAGTTGGCTCATATTAAATTTCCAAGTTTTGCATCATGTGACCTAAATTTCTCTTAAATGGAGTTGTCTTTGCACGTTTTATATGGATTTTATATTTGGATTTGACTAATTAACGATGCCAAATTTCAGTGTTAGGACCTTTGGTTTCTTCAAGTTTTTGTGTGTTTAATTGTGCACATTTTTGAGAGCATTCAGTTTCATTAAATTGCTTTCATCACACTTTTAATCATGCTTTTACTTCTTAACTATTAAGCCTTGAGGTTGTCACAGACATTCTCTGAGATATACCAGACAAGCTGTACTTGCTACCTGGAAGTCTAAAACGCTGATGGAACTGATATTCAGGTGACATTCAAGTCAAGTGGACCCAATTTCGGTGAAGTCCAGATGGTCTGTGACAGCCAAATCCTCTGCTTGCACCTTCATGATGGTGGGACTGTTAGTAATCCTGGGTATAACCTCCTTTCACAAGCACACTGTGGGTGACCACCCAGGCGTTTACAATTCTTCAGTTTCATTTTCTGCCTAAACCAAAGCTCGCAACAATTGTAAAGTGCTTCCCCCACAAAGACATTTTATACTTTACAATTGTAAAGTGTCTTTGCTCTCTGTATATCTGAAAAGTTACGTCAACTCTAATGTTTAAAATAACCGCAAGCTATTAACAATAATAGACTCACTAGCCTTAAGAACTCAATTTTTAAATTTAAAATATTAACCATTAAACCTATGTTCTGAATAGTATTAAACATAAGAATTAAACGTAAAAATTATCATGAAATTAGTAGGTAACTAGCAGATATATGTGAAACGGTATCTCTTCAGGATGCCACACTGTTTCACTATTTCAGTACATGTACTGAAATAGTGAAACGGTGTGGCATCCTGAAGAGAAATGTTAATGGCGGCATATATGGACTATTTCAGTACATGTCCTGAAATAGTCCATATATGCCGCCATTAACATTTCAATAGTTTCTTTTCCATATATTTTAGTGTTAGGGCCAAAAGTTTAAAAACGTGGATTTGTTTTATGTACAGGAAACTTTGGCATCTATGTTAAGTTATCTATACTTTTAAGTTGTTGATGGTAGCTGCAGTTATAATTAAAATGAAAAGACAAATTATCAAGTTAACTTCTTGCTAGGGCTTACCAATCTGCACGTGGTAAACCGAACCAAAAAGTGAGAATGATTGTTTGAGTTTGCTGCCCTAGTCAAGGGCAAAGGTTGCGATCTCTCACAGTCCAAGACCTACCAATGTGGTAAAGGCACTGTACAATAATGTTCGCAAAAAAAAAAAGAAGGGGGAAAAAAAAAAAAAAAAAACGAAATAAACCAGACTTACTAAGGTGAAACTAAATACAACAAAGAAATAAGCCACCATGAAGCTTCCCTTCCAGAGGGTGTTCTCTTTACACACTACAGGGAATGTACAGCCTACGTTTGCAGAGATTAACTTTATTTACATATATATATATATATATACACACACACACAAACTATATACAAAATAGTTCTGTCAGTGTTTGCTATTCTACCCATATTGTATCATTTTTAATTACTTTACTTAAGTTTTTATCGATGAACCTGTCCGGAATATTATTCTTAGTAAGCTTATCTTTTAAAGTCCTGAGTGCTTCCAATTTAAGTCTACTGTTATTGGAAATTCTAATTATTCTTATAGCTTGTAAGGTAATTATGTTTCTTTGAATTTTAATTGGTATGTTTGAACTCCAATGGCTAAGGTGTATTATTTCAAAATTATACTCTTGTCTTTTATTGTAAATTCCTATTTCTATCTGGTTAATCGCTTTAATATTTATATTTAGGTCGAGAAATGTTACCTTTGGGTTGTCTCTGTTTGTTTTTGTTAAGGTTAGATCATTAGGATAAATATCCTTTTTGACCTCTTCTAAGTTGCTGTCAAAGGAAATCATGTTGTCAACGTATCTGTATGTTTAATTTTGTTGTTATTCTTTTTGTTGTATTCCTTTTCGTAGTGGTGTAGGAAAAGGTTCGCTGCCAGAACTGAGAATTTTGATCCCATTGGGATGCCTATCACTTGTTTATATTATGTATTTGCCGTTGTATATGTAATTGTTGAATACTCAGAACTCTGTATATACTGCCCATTGGCAATCGTTTATTTTTATTTTTAATTTTTCCTCTATTAGTGCAATACGAGGGCAGGAGTGTCTATTGCTATCCTAAATATATATATATATATATATATATATATTCAAGTGACAGGTTATTTTTAAGTTTAAATATCTGTTTAGAATTGTAAATAAAAAATGAAATAGTGAAATGCATGCACTACCAAACTTCTTTTTTTTTTTTTACCTCCCTCTTCCCTCATAGGTGATGAGGATTTTGACAAGATATCCTCAGATGCAAAGAAATCTAAGTCTTCATATCAGCTGCCTGCAGGAGTGGAAGAATTAATAAAGAAAGATGTCAAGAATAAAAAGCTCTGGGAAGAATGCATTGGAGAAATTAAAGATGGTGCCCATGTAAGCCTTAATATGCATATACTGTTAAAATCAGAATAAATCATATTTCTTTCTTTAAAATATCAAGTTTGCATCTGTAAAAGGGAAATTTTTAATCCATAATTTCAGAAGTAAAATTGCGATCTTTGTTTTGACCCTTGTATTTTTTTTTTTTTTTTTAATATTCAAATGCCATTCCAAGTAATTTGGTGATGCTCTCCCTATATGATTTCATGCAGTTTCTGGCAAGTTAACTGATAAAGAAGCCTATAATTGACAGCAGCAATTAGCAGCGCACTTACTCTTAATTTGATAGAATATTGTATGACCCCCATCCCTCCCCCATGACATGAGCACCTCCATTTTTCACCCTTTTACACCAAATAAGCCTTCTGATAAAGGGTCTTAATTTACAACCTTATGCTGTACTTTTTCGATTTCTTCTCTTTCTTGTTTTCTTTGTTATTTCTACAGGTTAGGAAAGTGGGCTCTTTTATTTTGTCTGGCAAGATAATAATTGCGCTTGGAAAAATGTGAATGGGTTTGTGCCAAGAACTTGTTCCTGATATCTAACGAAATTGACTCTGGGATTCTAAATTTGTCTTTTTTATCTCTTTAGAATTATTTTGAAATTTCTTGCTTAATTGAGAAAAATAAAAGGTGCTTACTAGTACTTACTTTTACTAAAATCTTCTTATGTAATCCATAGATTTTTGTGTTTTTCTCTCCCCCATCTCCCTTCCTCCCCAATGGGCCAGTTTTCTCTATGTAATGCTTTAACTCTGAATTCTGTTACAGGCAATAGCTGCTTACTATCATGGGATGTGCTGGGATTATTTCATTCCATGAAATAATCCCAGCAGTTGTTCTCATTTGTGAAAGCAATGACCTCATCTTATATACTGAAATAACCATCAAGGATGCAGTTACCATAGCTAAATCAGGGATAAACTAAAAAGAAATAGGCTATAATGCAAGTGAGCTGTTGACTATACTAGATCAGCTGTGTCAGCAGTTTGGATGTTGTGTATAAATGGTTAATCGAGAAAAATAAAAGATGTTACTTTTATTTTTCTAAATATCTTCATGTGCTAAAATTTTATGTAATCCATACGTTTTTCTTCCCCACCTCTTTCCAACTTAAGCCAAGTTTTCTGTAATATAACATTTTAATTCTGAAATAGTAGTTTAATTGGAATTACTACAAGAATTGGGGGGGGGGGGATTTATGGTAGGTTTTATGTACTGCTTACAGTCTTAATTTTCTATTTTCAGTGAAAATTGTTTTACAATGTAAAGCATAAAATAATACAGATTATACTCTAATGTAGCACCTGTCATTTCTCATTTTCACAGAAATTTTTGAAGAAAGTGGAAGAAATATTCAAATGTATTTGTTGCCAAGAAGTTGTTTTTGAACCTGTGACTACAAAATGCCTTCACAATATCTGCAAGGTGGGTTAATTAATTTAATATACAAAATACTAATAATTATGGAAAGATTGAGTTATTATTGTCAGTTAACAATAGGCGCTGTGGCACTATGATGGCTGTACATCATAGTGCCACATACTTAATACTACCCATTTAAAAAAAGGTTTGTTTCAAATCCTATGAGTGGCACAGATCTACTAAGGCATTTTTAAATGGCCAGATTGCTGCTTTTGCGATCAAGTTTTAAATGCATATAGTTTTGATATTGTAACTACTATGCAGTTATAGTTCAGAAACACAGCATGGATTTGTTAAGGGGAAGTCTTGTCTGACAAATTCCATTGGATACTAAGATGTGGTCACAAAGGAACTGGATGCAAAAAATAATTTTGATATCATATACTGGGGTTTCAGGAAAGCTTTTGATATTGTTACATATGAAAGACTACTGTACAAATTGGAGCAGTATGGAATTAAGGGCAAGTTGCTACAATGGATAAAAGGATCGTTGAGTGGGAGATGGCAGAGAGTAGTAATATGTGGACTAATGTTATTAGTGGATTCCCCCATGGTTCAGTGTTGGACCCATTGTTGTTTTCAGTAGTTATCAATTATATTGACGAAGATATATCAGGGTTAATGTCTCAGGTTGCAGACAATACAATGGTTGGCACGGTTGTTAATGACAGTAATGGTAGTACGCTACTGCAACAGGATCTGGAAAAGTTGAGCAGATGGCAGCTGAAGTTTAACATTGACAAATGTAAAGTACTGCATATGGGTAGCAGTTACCCCAGAGAAATGTATCAACTAGGTAGTACTACATTCAGGGTAGTGGAGAATGAAAAAGACCTGGGGGTAATTTTACAGTCAGATATGAAGTTTTCTGTGAAGTGCAGGCAGGCTGCAAGAGTAGCTCATGGTGTTTTACCATTGATATACAGGAATTTTGCCAGTAGGGATAAGGGGGTGATTTTCCCCTTGTATAAAGGCAATGGTCAGGACATGCCTTGAGTACTGCATATGGATCTGGAGGCCTCATTTTAGGAAAGATGTAGAGCTGCTGGAATGAGTACAGAGAAGGACAATGAGATTGGTGAGTGGAACAAAGGGTTGGTGTTATCAAGAAAGGCTTAAGTTCTGCAAATTGCAGCTTCTGAAGATTAGGCACCTGCAAGGTGATTTAATTGAGGTGTATAAGGCCTTGAATGGTTTCAGCAAACTTAATGCTAATGGGATTATACCTCTTGCTCAGATTACTCACTTGAGGGGACATAAATTCAAATTGAGGAAAGACAATTGTAGAATAGATGTGTGGAAATTTGCCTTTAGCCAGCAGGTGGTTGATAGTTGGAACAAACTTCCATCTGTTGTAGTGGAGGTTAACAACTTAAAATTGAAAAGGAGGAAATTCCATATTAGGAAGTATCTGATGAGGAATATTAGAGAGGGCTTATGCATGGGTACTACCTTTAAAGTGAAAGGAATCATAGACTGAATAAGTAGGAAAAAAAACATTTAAGTGGTGTTTGAGGAAACTAGTAATTGAGATTCTGTCAGAAAAAAATGTGGGGCTTGGCAGATTTTTGAAGGAAATGGGCATCACTGGCATTTTGACTGAAACCACCTATATTTGTGACAAGTGGTGAAACCAATTTCTGTCCTGTAGAAATAATTATTTTGCATTATTCAGCTACAGAAGAGGATTGCTATTTGGTGTACATAATGATTACTGCTGTGTTTTGATCATCAGCAGGTTGGGTGATATGTCAGTTGATTGAGAAATAACATGCACAGTTTAAACCTTGATAGTTTAAATATTCTTGAATTGGGTGTTTGCCAAAGCAGTGTGTTAGCTGATTGTTGGGGGGAGGGGAGGGGGGGAAGGATTTCATTCTGCCTATATCAAAAAATCTGACTTTCCCTGTGAATTGCATAGTGATGTTTATTTTTGACTGGACTGCAATCATACGATAGTAGGCTAAAATGGGACCAAAAATTTTAACTTTTAATCTTCTAGATATATACAGTTTATATAAGCTCAGTGAACATTGGGTACATTTTTTACTTGAGAAAGCTAATATTATAGGTTATGTGGATGGCAGCAAGTTCTATAGAAGTAATTTTCTTATACTTGTAATTACAGAATTAATACTGACATAATCAGCAAGGGTTTTTCCTGTTCTTTGTGGATATCTTTTGCAATAACATTCCAGTAATGTTATTGCTGGAATATCATTGCCGATTTTTTTTTTTTTTTTTTTTTGTCAATTTTTTTGGTATTAATTTTAGTGGCAAAATGAGAAGGGCGAGTTGTTCTCACTCAACTCACGAGTGGCCTCTATGTGTTGAAATATATAAATGTTTTGATTTCCCAGCAAATAATAACATTGCTTCTCCAACAGAATAATTCAGTACATTGTTTTGATTTCTGTATTACGAATGCAAAACAAATACAACTATATTAAGTTTTTTTTTTTTTTTTTTTGCAGTCCTGCCTGCAGCGGTCGTTCAAAGTAGAGGTCTACTGTTGCCCAATGTGTCGTGCAGAGTTGGGTAAAAACTATGCCATGACTGTCAATAAGACTTTAGGAAATATCATGAAACACTTATTTCCTGGTTATGAAGTTGGAAGATGATTTTAATTAATGTAAGTTATTGCCATTTGTGAAGTACAAAAGAGACATGTAAAGAAGAGGAGCACATCATTGTGAGGAAAAATTGACAATAGGAAAATTATTGGTTTCCACTTAGATACTGAAGTATTGCCATTGTACATATGTAAAAAAATGCAAATGTTTTTTCTGCTAACTTTCGGAAATAAGTTAATTCTTAGTAATGCTGTGCTTTTGCCTGCTATCTTTAAGATAAAATTGGGATTATGAGAAATAATTATTTTGCATTATAATTACAGAAGGGGGTTGCTATTTGGTGTACATAATCATTACTGTTGTGTGTTGATCATCTGCAGGTTGGGTCATATGTCAGTTGATTGAGAAATAACATGCACAGTTTAAACCTTGAAGTTGGTGTTGTGGCCATATTACTTTATCAATGTGAACATTATCTTCACATGATGTCATTTATGATACACAAATGAATTTTTCAAACTGTTTTTGGTAATTTACTTCCCAGTAAATTACATCTTCTCCATAAACTGATATGAAGCCATCATATACTAGACCCACCCTGTATATGAAAATGATTAAGATATAACATAGTATCCCTGGCTATTCTGTTTCTGCAGAAGTTATTTTAAAATAAACGGTTTCTTAAGCAGTGAATAATGAATTACTCATTATCTGTAAGTAAATTAAAAAAATATATATGAACCCTGATGAGATGGTTCAATAATACCTTACAGTAAAAATAACAGTTACAGAAGGGTTTACTTTTGTCGTGCTTATAATCACTTCTGTTATATGCTATATGACCATCATATGAAAATGAACAAGGTGCAATGTTGGTGGACACCCCTTACATTCTGTGTACAGAAGTTATTTTCAAATGAGTGTGAATGAAGTTTACTATGCAGTGGTTAATGAATTACTCTATCTTTGTCAAATTAAAAATAATAATAAATAAAAATCTGTCAACCCCATTGTGATAGTATTTTAACTATCTTTTTACTCCAGTGATCAGCAATCATCCAGTTCTGATGATTGCTTTGTTATAGTAAATAGCGAAGATAGTTTTATATGATGCTGTGGGTTCGTATACTCTTGTGTTATGCTCTTTTAATATCTTCAGTGTGTCCTTAAGTTGTATATTGTTTATATAATTCAAACTGCTTCATATTTTGAGATATTTGCTGTGAACTGTATATATATGTCTTGAAAGTACAAACTACATGCATTTCAGGTGCAATTTTTATCCATAAATTATTTTTATAAGCCAATTAACTTTTATAAGATAGTAGATATTATTGTAGAAAATGTGTTAGTGCCATAAACGATACAGCACTTTGTGCATAAAATAAAAGTTATAAACTTTTATGAAAGGTGTGGCCTTTTGCACTGGTTAGTCTGAATTGAAAATTGAATTGTCAAATGTAAAATTTATAACTGTCTTATTTTTAGCAGAAATAAAAAAAGACAAGAAAAAGTATAAAATGAATTTTTGCAGTAGTGCCTGCCACCAAGGAAAAATATTGACAAGAGCAAAATTCAATTTCATATAGAACATGACTATTATTTTTTAAACCACGTACAAATTTGGGCTTTGCTGTGAACAAACGTTTTGGTACAGTTTTCTAGTAAATGAAGAACGATATATGTTTTGTCAAGTATGTTACATGTTCATATTTTTTAAATAAAGATTGTCTTTAATTGTTTTGGGCAGAAAAGATACCTTTCTCTGCATGGAGATGGTAAGATAAATTTATTTAATTTATAAACTCTGTTCCCACTGATAAACAGCCTCTTTCCTCCACAAAAGCAATATGTTATTTTAAAAAAAAAAAAAAGTAGAAAGCAATACCTACTCATTTATAGTTGAATTTGATTTTGCAGCATATACACTCTGAACTTATTCAACCAGACTATACATAATGCTGGAGTGGCTTTGTTTGAAACACTCAGAACTGGTCATCTCATTCAGTTGTGTAATTTCGTAATTAAATGCATCAACTCAGTCTTGTCGAGACCTATTGACTTATACACAGTATATGCCACTTATTGTAATCTTGGATAATTAGTATTCGTGTAATGTTATTGCTTTTATGAAGTCCTCTTCAAATGTATATTTATATACATGAGTGGGAGAAGACAGAGTGGTAATTAATGGACATTGCTCTTTGTGGTCAAATGTTATTAGTGGAGTCCCCCAGGGTTTGGTGTTGGACCCATTGTTGTTTTATGTATTTATTAATGATATCAGGTTTAATGTCCAAGTTTGCAGATCATACAAAGGTTGGCAGGGTTGTTAAAGATAGTATGCTACTCCAACTGGATCTAGATTAGTTGGGCAAATGGGCTGATAAAGGGGTGCTCTTACCAGGAAAGGCTTAAGTTCTGCAAATTGCAGAACTTAAGCCTTAAGAACCTAAGAACTCAAGGTGATCTGATTGAGGTGTATTAGCCCTTGAATGGGATGAGCAAGCTGAATGCTGATTGGATTTTTCCTCTTGCTCAGATTAAGAACTTGAGGGGGGCATAGATTCAAATTGAAGAAAGACAGTTGTAGACTAGATGTGCAGAAATTTGACTTTATCCAGCTCAGCTTTAAATAAATTTAAAGCTGAGCTGGGTAATTGGAATGAATGGAAGAGTGAAATGGGAAGTTTTTTTTTTTTTTTTTTGCTGATGCTGCATAAGCTTGCATTGTATGCTAATGCTATAGAAAAAATGCTACTTATTGTAATCGAAGACGAGTGGCCTAAAATTGTCTAACTTCTTGCCGTGTAGTGTACAATGCAGACTGAACTGGACTCTGCTATTGTCTTGCCTGAACACAATTGTTAATAAAATGAGGATGCTAAAGGCAGTAAAACATTGAAGGAACATGCAACAATATTATTTTGTGCAAGTATGTCTGGTGACATAGAGACTTGGTGGTAGCAAGAACCTACTGCTTTAAAGGTGAATAAATTTGGACTACTACCCACTCCAGCCTGGATGATTCCTTGATTTTTAATCAGTGGTTAATGGAATGGGACATTAGGCTGGATTACACAATTGTTTTGCTTGATGACAACTGTGCTACACAATCCTTCATTAAAATATAATGGTTGTTTTCTTACTACTAATATAATCATGCAACCAGGAAATCATCCATACTACCACTGAGAAATTATACTAGAACCTCATGAAAATATGGAGGATATGGCCAAAAAAAAAAAAAACCCATTCTAAATGTCCTGCATGTTTCAGCCATGTCATGGAATCAACTGTCAGGAAATTCTTCTGAATTATTTTCAGTGTCGGAGATTTTAAAAAGCCGACGAAATTGTAGATATACAACCATGTAATGTGACTAACAATTAGCCAGTTGTGTCAACAATAACAATATTCTGATGATGTTGCTGCCAAGCTAAAAGGCGACATCTGTGAAGCCATTATTTCTGCAAACAAGGGTGAAGATAAAGATAATGCTCATGAAACCTCCAATAAATACTGAAATGCAATAGCTTTAGAAGTTTTTCATAGTATACATAGAGATCAGTGGATTTCCAAAATCATGAATATGAATGTTTTTTTAATGACCTTATTGGAAAAGATAGTAGACAAACTTTAAAACATTTTTTCTAATTCTTTATTTTAATATTTTGTTTTTAATGGTTTGTGCAAATTTCCAGAAACATTATGCCAGTTTCATTTTTATTAAAGAAATAGTGGAGTCATATTAAAGCACAATGCAACCTCAGTATAACTGGTGTCAAGCGACAACTTTATAGCAAAAAAAAAAAAAAAATTTAAAGCACTTTATGGCCAAAAAAATTACCATTTTCCCCCCAATAACATTTTACTTAATAAATAAACACTTTTACTTTTTATGAGTATACAGGCATTATCTTACATTCTACTAACATACAATGCTATTATGGACTTGCATATGCTCTGAAATAGTCATGTAATATATAGTTTTCCAAAACATAGAACATGTTCACTATCACTCTGACATCCTAACCCTGCCACCACTTCATTAATGTTTTCAAGAAAAACATTAATGAGGTGATGGCATGGCTGTTAAATTCTGGTGCTTTTTCCTCGTACAAGTCAACGTTATCTTCCCAGTCACCTGTCACTAACCTGTTTGTTCATTTGTCTTCCCACTGTTCACAGAGGCTGCAATTTGTTCTTGTTTATACGTCAGCACGAGTATGGTCAGTCACTTAACGATTTGGTAGAGTTCTTAGTGGGTGTGAGCATAAAACGCTACATCATTCATACTAAATATTTTGGACAAGTAAAACCGATTGATAATGAAAATGTGAGACACAAACGTCACTTCTTAAATGACACTTAACTCAATCACTAACATTGATTCAGTAGAGAAAGTGGGTGTAACATAAAATGTTACATTGTTCATAACTTCAGTTCTAGCTTGTTTGGTTTTAAAAATTTGAAATGGTTTTGATTTTGTTTCGTCATCTATCGAAAAGTATTGAAAATATAATCTCAAGTGTATGTTTCGCATAAAACATCTTGTGTGTTTTATGTGAAACATTTCTTACAAAAATTACTCTAACTGAATGTATCAAAGCAAAAATACAGCCAGTTTTCAGCTAATTTCCACTCTTTAAAATTTGATAAGTAGAATGTACAATAGATACAGTATTCACTTTTTCCAGTTTCCAACATCAACTTGCTAGTTCTTTGAGCACACTTTTTTCCCCATAGTTATACTCTTACTACTACTTTTTTCATAATTCCTGGTTTTTGGGGGGGGGGGGCATGATCATAACCAGGGCACATATTGAGGTTGCACTGTTTTTACATTGCTTGATGTTTTTTTTCCTGTCCATTTACACATTTTTATATGCACATTTCTGGTCTGCATCAATAAATGCCGAATAGCTGCATTCTTTGGCTATTATCAATTAGGCTATGATCGCAATATATGGTATCTACTGTATGTGTTCTGATGGATTCAAAGTCAGCATCATAGACAAACATCTAAGAAAGGCTTTGTTAATACCAACAGACTTGGAATAACTGAATTACAATTTAACAAAAACTGATTTGGTACGCTTTTTTTCAGACCATCTTGTGACTAAGAACAAAGAAATTTTTAAACAAAGGCTTAGTTAGTCATTGCTGCATCTGTTCTGCATTTGGGTCTAATTCTCCAGGCAGTAAATAAAAGATTTCTTATTAAACAGTGACAAAATAATGATTTTGCTCCCCAACAAAAAAGGTGCCATTGTAAATATTTCCAAAACTAATAATTGCTAATTTACTAATGAATGTTTAAGGCAACTATAAATAAGGCAAATAACTTCAAAAAATCTGATTTGCATAATTTTCCCTGTCATAAGAGATGAATTGTTTATTACTAATCAGGGTATTGATTTTTGGTGGAGGGCATCTTGTTTGTAAAGTAATAAAATACAGCCAGGCCTCGCATTACACAAGTTCAATTAACGCGTTTTTCAGTTGCTACTATTTGAAAAAATTATACCACTTTTCACTTTATGCCATGCAAATTTCCAATTAACAGGTTTTTTTTTTTTTTTTATGCGATAGTTGAAAAAGATTTCAATCACGCATTAAGCTTACCGTGCGTCAGACGGGCAATGAACAAACGTTTGCCTGCTGCCCGCCTTGGTGTGTTCCATCAACCATCGGAAGAAGCAGTTGTTACTTGTTTGTCTCCCGCTAATAAAGTTAATGCAGACTTGCACTTAAAAATTCTAATTTTTAAAATGAAAATGTTACAGAGTTTAATGGTTTGAGTTTCTCTGCGATATTTATTTTGCCAGGGCCCAAAGAAGATCGTTGTCAGCTATCGGAAATTGATTGACGAAAAGAGAAAGTCAACACTTCAAATATTTCCGCAAGTCATTTCTTCATTGTGTATTTTATGTCAGAGGTTCCCAGACTTTCTCGGTTCACGGCGTCCTTAGTGTCTCAGTAATATTTTCGCGCTGTACCCGGACCAAAAGAAATACCTAACAGTTCCGTTTAGTAGTTAGGTCCAAACAACTAAGAAATGTTGAAACTGTGAGCTACCTCGAGCTAGTAGTTCGTGTGCGTCCGACAGATGTCACGTATTACAGTGTTTCCCTCGAAAATTTAAAATATTCCAGGGTGCACAGTTTGGGAACCACTGTTTTATGCAATAAACATTTAATTCCATAATTATTTTCAAATATCTTTTATATTGTATACAGTTAAAAAGGTTTCCTATTGATTATTATGTTCGATTGATGCATTTGCACGCTGCGTTCTCGTGGGACAAATTAATCGAGGCCAGCCTGTATCTCTGACATTACTATTTTTATTGTAACAATGAACTAAAAAAAAATTGAGCACACTATACATGAAGTAACTGCCTTTTACTTTTTTTTTTTTTTTTTTTTTTTTAACTCAGACAGCAATGCCTGAAAAACAGCCACCGGTTGGAACCGAGGCTGTAGATTCTGCAATGCTTACTTTGAAATTATTGAGTGGTATACCCTATATATTAAATAGCAATTGCAGCCTTCCATAAAGAACATTTTTTTTGTAGTCTGAATAGTGAAGTTGACTAATCTCTTTCTTTTTGTGACATAATGGAGACTAACCTATACCACAGAACTCTGTTGTAGGTTTCCTTTTTCGGGTCATCTAGGACTGTAGCTAATTATTAAAAACTTATGCTCCTATAGAAGAAGCTACCTTTAAAGAGCACTAATTTTGCAAAACTTTTCTTTCCAACTATAAGCCAAAGATGGTTCACTTTCAACTTATTTGGGAAGTATGCACTTTGAAAATCAGCAGCTGTGGCATCTAATCCTTTGCCTACTTGATCTTGGGCTGTCATAGACCTCCTGTTTCAGTCATTTTTTTGCAAATAGTCCTAGCTTACAGAGCTCCATATACTTCCAGTTAATCAGTTGGCTCTGTTGTAATATATACTGTCACAATGGAGAAAACTATTTTAATTACAGTAATTTTGAAGACCACTATTTCATAATTCATGTACTGCAGTTATTCAGAAGCCAGTGTGTTCCACACTGGCACATTGTTAAACACGAAGACTAGTATCAAATACACACTAAACAGAGGGGTTCCCCAAGAAGGGGATTCTCTCTCTCTCTCTCTGCAACATTTTTTCTCTGCAGCCCTTGATCGGTTTCTCAACCTGCAATAACATCCTTACCTTAGTGGACAACATGAGAATGGTCTTTCCATCCAGCAAGTGTTAGCAAGCACAACGTTGCTCTACAAGCCACACAGCAGTTAACTAACCTGGCTTTGAATGGTCTTGAAATAAACCCTCAAAATCGCCCAGATGTCCTCCTGATAGCATAACATCATCATACTCTTAAATGGTCAAGTCAAAAATCTGAGACAAGTTATCCTTCATGGAGCATTTCAAACAAAGAAGACGATAACCACCACCTGGAGCTCAAGACAGGAATTTACTGGGGTTCATAATGCTCAATTGATGAAAGAATACACTGTTAGGTACGTTGGCTTATATGCTTTGGTCATCAGTTTCAGAATTGTATCTTATATCTTAAAACTTAGGTGGTTAAACCGGATCTTCCAATTTCCCTTCACTGTATCAAAAGCCATTGTGTGCAAATATGGAGTGAACACGGGATTTTGTTATCAGGACAAATATACATATCTTGACCAAGTTATTGACAGGAGATATGACACACCAGTGCTATCCAGCACCACCTCTCATCTGCAAAGGCTGAGACAATCACGCAGTTTCCAAATCAAACCACTTTGCTCCAACCTAATGAAAAGTATTAACATCCCACTTAATACAATGGAAATCCTGAACTAGTTTCAAGTTAACTGAAAAATTATGCTCCAGTAAGACCTACAGAACGACAAACAATGAGTCACATCATTACTAATACTCCTCTTTGGAGACAACCAGCACAATGAACTTTTTTTTTTCTTTTACTAAACTCACTATTTATGTAAATTTATTCTGAGTGTTGTAAATTTTTTTTTATCCCCTCTGGCTTGAATGCTGGAGCAATTGTAACTAGCAATCAATTGAATAAATAAATAAAAAATTGGAGAATTTATTTATTTATTCAATAAAAATAAAAAAAATGCCATAAAGCAGGCCTGCTCAATGTTTTTTTTATTAATGTTAATACAATGCCAGTTATTTAATTTAATACATTTGCAGAAGAATAAGAAAAAAATATTCTGCAAATCTCAATATGATACATAGAACACTTCTATTTGAAATGAATATAACATTAACACAGAATGATTTCAGTAAAAAAAAATCAATTGAATACAATTAAAAAAAGTTTAATGTAAATTCAAAAACAATTTTCCTTCCTGGAACGAAAGAAGGAAAATTGTTAAACTTCCTGTAATTTTTTAATTGTTTTCAATTTATTTTAATTTCTAGAGAGTATCATACAGAAATGTTCTATGTATCACATTCAGGTAAATTTCTCTCATTCTTCTACAAATATTGAAATCAACGTATTGAGCATACTATATATGGTTTATGCTATTAATTTAATACACTGCAGTTAAAATATTATGACCACTTTCGTGTTTTAGCAATTTGCCATTCCCAGTTGGCAGCATGTGGTGAGAACCAGTAAATGTAACACTAGGTTTGCAGCTCATATGGAGCTGCAAATCAACATGGGCAAGGGACATGATCTGACAGACATCAAAACAGAGATGGTTGAAAGGGAGTAGTAGTAGTGGCATGTGATGCAAGAAAGCAAGTGTATGAGCTTATGCAGCATCAGCCAAAAAAAACAAAAAAAAAAAAAAAACACACCATTCCTTCCAAATGCCTGTCCAGTTCCTCAAATTTATTCAACCTATCAACTTCCACAACAACAGATGGAAGTTTGTTCCAGCAATTAACCACCCGCTGGCTAAAGGCAAATCTATTCTACATCTATTCTACATCTGTCTTCTTAATTTGAATTTATGCCCCCTTAGGTTCGTGATCTGAACAAGTGGAAGGATCCCATCAGAATTCAGCATGATCAACCCATTCAAGGCCTTATACACTTCAACCAGATCACCACGCAGGTGCCTAGTCTCCAGCCACTGCAATTTGCAGAACTTAAGCCTCTCTTGGTAAGAGGATCCCTTCATTCCCCTCCCCAATCTTGTTGCCCTTCTCTGTACACGCTCAAGTAAATCTACATCCTTCCTAAAATGAGGCCTCCAGACCTGTACACAGTACTCAAAGCATGGCCTCACCATTGCCTTATACAGAGGGATAATCACCTCCTTTTCCCTGCTAACAAAATTCCTATATATCATTGACAAAACCCCATGACCTGCCCTGGCAGCCTGTCTGCATTGCTCAGAAAACTTCATATCTGACTGCACAATTACTCCCAGGTGACAGTATTGCAGAAACTGCAAATTTTGTGGGCTGTTCATGGAGTGCTGTAGTGAAGGGCACATTCAAAAAGTGAACAGAGACAAGGTTTCAGATGCCCATGCCTCATCAATGGTTGTGAATATAGACTGTTCTGCTGTTAGATGGAAAATTGTGGAATGGCTGACCATGGACCTAGAGATGGCCAGTAGCATTTCCAAGGACACAACCCATCCTTTGTATTGGCTTCCAGAGTAGGCACCCATGCTTAGTATGAATTTTTACTAAAGTTTGTATCTGAATGACATTATTGGACCACTGACAATGGAAAAAGTTTCCTTTTCTGAAGAATCATGTTTCCTGCTGTGCGATGTGGATGGCAGGTACGATGAAAAACTTCAGAGAGGAATCACGCCAGTGTCCTCATCCAACAGACAGCTGGTGGCAGGGTTTTAGTATGTGGGATATTTTCCTGGGAATCCCTTGGAGCCCTTATACTCCTAGACCACACTCTGAATGCTATCTATCGATTATGGTTGATCAGATACATCTCTTCATAGGCATAGGTGTGTTCCAACATGATAATACACGTCACACTGGTATTGTCTTTTTTTTTTTTTTTGACAAAGCATAAAAACTTGTACCTGTGTGGCCATGATACAATTTTCATGAAAATCATGACTGGTAGATAATAAAATCATAGGTATCAGAAAAATCACTTAATAATATGGAGTTCAATGGCTTTGTTTTAACTGTTTTTCCTATAACTTTACAAAGAAACATCTATTTCATTTATATGGTTATAGGCACCTACATATTTCATGTTATATACAAACATATTTTGTTTTTTAGCCATCAAAAACGGAATTTCCCCCCAAAAAGAGGTGGCTCTGTTCTTATAACAAAAACTGGGAGCAATAATGATGGCTGGCTTCAACAAATTATCCTCATGAGGTGAGATGTCTCCCATGCAGAAATGTATAATGTATTTAAAGTTGGTTATATGGGCATCTTAATAGTTACTCAGCATAAAGACTTACAAGCTCATAAATCAGCAAATTCTTCAAATCTTCAATTCTTGATAGACTTGTGAAAAAGTATATGAAGGAAGAGGAGGATTTAGTTATTGGAGCTGAAATAACCCATATTTATCATTCAATTAAGAATTACCATTCTTATAACTCATTAGATTGTAGCATGAAATTGAACTCTAAACTTTACAAAGATTCAAAATTTGTACCAAAAGTATGTGGAAGAACTAAATCTGTTCCATTGTAATGTTTTAGGTAAAAAAGCATTGCAAATTATTTTGGATGATTTAAAACCTCATGATCCACCATTATTTTTGTTTACAGACTGATCCTTCTAATAGAAAGCATTAGCATTAGTAGAGGCATTTGATGCAAGAAAGCAAGCTTATGCAGCATCAGCCAAAAAAAAAAAAAAAAAAAACCCACTTCCACTTCACCCCTCTGTTCGTTCAAAATACCTGTCCAGCTGAGCCTTAAACTTATTTAGGCTATCAACCTCCACCACAAGAGATGGAAGTCTGTTCCACCAACCAACCACCCGCTGGCTAAAGGCAAATTTCCGCACGTCTATCCTACATCTGTCTTTCCTCAATTTGAATTTATGCCCTCTCAGGTGATTTTTCTGAGCTAGAGGAAGAATCCCATCAGCATTGAGCATGCTTAAACCATTCAAGGCTTTATACACCTCTATCAGATCACCTCGCTGGTGCCTAGTCTCCAGACACTGTAATTTGCAAAACTTAAGCCTTTCTTCGTAAGAGCACCCCTTTGTTCCATTCACTAATCTTGCTGCCCTTCTCTGTACTCGTTCCAGCAGCTCTACATCCTTCTTGAAATGAGGCCTCCAGACCTGTATACAGTACTCTAGGTGTGGCCTGACCATTGCCTTATACAATGGAATAATCACCTCCTTATCCCTGCTGTAAAAATTCCTGTATATCATTGACAATACTCCATGAGCTACTCTTGCAGCCCGTCTGCACTGCTCAGAGAACTTCATATCTGCCTGCACAACCACCCCCAAGTCCCTTTCATTCTCTACCACTGTCAGTGTAGTACCACAGAGTTGATACGTTGCTCTGGGGTTGCTTTTTCCCATGTGTCGTACTTTACATTTGTCAATGTTAAACTTCATTTGCCACCTCTCAGCCCATCTGCTCAACCTTTCCAGATCCTGTTGCAGCAGCATAGTGTCAGTAGTGTCCTTGACAACCCTGCCAACCTTTGTGTCATCTGCAAACTTGGACACTAAGCTTGATATACCATCATCAATATCATTTATAAATACAGAAAACAATAATGGACCCAACACTGAGCCCTGAGGGACTCCACTAATAACATTAGTCCACGATGAGCAGTGTCCATTGATTACCACTCTCTGTCTTCTCCCCCTCAACCACCCCTTTATCCATAGCAGCAATTTGCCTCCAATGTCACACTGCTCCAATTTGTGTAGCAGTCTTCCATGTGCAACAGTATCAAAAGCCTTTCTAAGATCCAAGTATATAATATCAAAGTTATTCCCTGCATCCAGTTCTTTTGTGACTGCATCATAGTATCCAATCAAGTTGGTCAGGCAAGACTTCCCCTTAACAAAACCATGCTGTGTCTGAGCTATAACTGAAGTCTTGTCTAAATGATCCTGCAGTACTTCTTTAACCAGTGCCTCCATTAATTTTCCTGGAACAGAAGTTAAGCTCACAGGTCTATAATTACTTGTGTCAGCCTTTGATCCTCCTTTGTGAATTGGGGTCACATTTGCACATTTCCAGTCTATGGGTACCTCCCCTGAGTCCAAGGAAGCTCTCATAATTATGGCTAAGGGTTTGCTTACTTCCTTTGCTGCCTCCTTTAATATAACTGGATAGATCCCATCCACCCCGGGTGCCTTTCTTGTGTTTATCTTCAACAGTTTCTCCTCCAGTTTACTCCCAGTTATTTCAAGATTCTGTAGCTTACTGCTAGAGTTGAATACACCTCTGGCATTCCCCTTGCTGAATAACTCCTCATGTGTGAATGTCGATGCCAAATATTCATTTAGTTTGTTAGCTACCTGAGCAGGATCATCAACAGTTGACCCATCAATATCAAGTGGACCAATCTGATTCATCCCCTTCCTTCTAGAGTTTACATAAGTAAAGAACTCTTTGCTGTTTTTCTTTGCATCCCTTGCCAAGGATTTCTCGTAATCTGCCTTCGCCTGCCTAACCTCCTTTGTAACTTGGTTGCATATCAACTTGTATCTATCATAGGCTTCTGTGTCATGTGTTAATTTGTAAGTATCCCATGCATTTTTCTTCTCTGCCATATGCCTCATTAGTTCATCTGACATCCATTTTGGCCTAAACCTTGAACAATATTTCTTAGTTGGTATGTAAAGCCTAGTAGCTTCCAAGATAAGTTCTTTGAATGCTTCCTATTTTGAATTTGCTGTTGGTAACATCATCAGTTGGTCCCACTGTATAGAATTTAAATACTGTCTCAGTCCATCGTAGTCGCCTTTACGGAAGCAATAACCCTTCCCTTTACCCCTAATGGTAGTTACCTCTTTGAGTAAATCCCACTTCAGCACACTGTGATCACTGCCACCTAGTGGTTCATTTATCTGCAGATTCTTAATGCATGAAGAATCACTGCTGATAATCAAATCAAGAGTATTCTTCCCTCTAGTTGCCTCCCGAACATGCTGATGTAGAAAACAATCATCCAATAAATCCACAAAAGCCCTGCTAGTGCGTGAGTAACCAGCCCCCAAATTCCAGTCAATATCTGGGAAATTAAAATCTCCCATTATAAGACTCTCTGATTTACTGGCCCACTCTATTTCCCTGTACAGTTCCTTATTATACTCATCAGAGTCATTAGGCCTATAGCACACTCCTATTCTCAATTTTGATCTCCCAATGCTTATGTCACACCAAACTGACTCAACACTGCACTGTCCAGCGATGTCGACTGGACTTGGTTTTTATGTGTTTCTTAACTAATAGCATAACCCCTCCCCCTTCCTATCCTTTCTGTAGACGTTGTACTCCCCAAATTGCAGTTCTGCATCCCTTATATCTGTGTGACACCACGTCTCTGATATCCCAACAATATCTGCCTTTGATGTTTTGAGCAATACCTCAAATTCATCAAATTTATTTACTAAACTCCTAGCATTGGTGTACACGCAAGTATACCTGCACCTGTTTCTATTCTTAGCTACCCTAACACAACCCATGTGTTTACTTGTACCACAATGGCTCCCAGCAGTCTCTGAAATACCATGCATCTTGTTTTTCAGGCTTCTGCTCATTCTAATAGAAGCAGTGCAAGAATCTCTTTCACCTCTGCCAGTGGCTACTGTCAATCTATTGGTCTTTGTCTCCCCCCAAGCTAGCAGTTTTCCGACCCACCTAACACTGCCTCGATAGCATCAGCAAATATTCTTGCACCCTTTCTATTTAAGTGTATCCCATCCCTGTAGAAGCAATCTCTCCTGTTAACAAGTACAGTCCAGGCTGAAAAAAATTCTACCCCTTGAGCCTTGCACAATCTTTCCAGGGCCGAATTGATCGCCAAGGCTCTCATCATATACTCCCTCCTATCGTGTCTGGGCAGAATTGCAGACACTTTCAAATTCAACCCTAATTCTCGGCTTTTGTTCAACAGTGACCTGTACTTGTTAAGTAATTCTGCAAGTCTCCTACTCTTAATATTGTTAGTGCCAACGTGAAAGAATATGAAAATGTTTCCTTTGTAAATTCAGTACTCCAACAAATAATATGGTCTCTAATGCATTAAGGGCTTATGCCTCAAGCTGCAAAAGAGTTAGACTATGTATATTTTAGTGCACTTGCATCATTTATACACAGCCAATTATAGATTAGCAAATTTGCAATAGCAGCATCGTTTAAGTTACATCTCATATTGCGAATACCTTCATGAGTTGCCATGACATTGCACTACTTTGAATAAGTAACGCTTTACCAAAAGTAGAGAAAAAAAAAAGTGAAGTGCAGCCAATATCAACCCACTGCAGGATGGAAGCCTCAACAATTCATGCTGAGAGAAAATGGACCACAATCTGCCACACTGGTCCAGTGCGGGTTGGCAGATCGACTGTATTCAGCAGTCAGGGTCTACTCAAAGAGCGTGTGCTGATGCAAATTAGACTTAGAAAAGCAAAAAAGGTAGAGGGAAAGTAATAGTAGGAGTGGAAGAGGAAAAGAAATGGTGTAGAAGAATGAAATGGACAGTAACTACTTCAACTCACACCACTCAAACTCCTCGAATAGGCAAAGCCTCCCTAGTGGAGAAGGCTGTTGTTACCTATTCTTGGAAACTCCGGACATCATCTGGCTCCCCCTGGTGCCGTTTCAGGGCTATTTGGCCCTTCGTCGGTGGGTGGGTAGGGTATTTTAGTGCACTTGCATCATTTATACACCAGTTATAGATTGGCTATTGCAAGCTATAACTTAAATGATGCCACTATTGCAAATTTGCTAATCTATAATTGGCTGTGTATAAATGATGCAAGTGCACTACTAAAATATACATAGTCTAACTCTTTCGCAGCCTGAGGCATAAGCCCTTAATGCATTAGAGTCCTAACTTATATCATACACCATCAGGAATCTCTCATATTGTGGAGATATACTTCACAACTGTTTTGTCATCATTACATCACTTGGGTACCTACCCACCCACCGAAGAAGAGCCAAATAGCCCTGAAACGGCCCAGGGGGAGCCCGATGATGTCCGGAGTTTCCAAGAATAGGTAACAACAGCCTTCTCCACTGGGGAAGCGTTGCCTATTCGAGGAGTTTGAGTTTTTGAGTGGTGTGAGTTGAAGGAGTTACTGTCCCTTTCATTCTTCTACACCGTTTCTTTTCCTCTTCCACTCCTACTATTACTTTCCCTCTACCTTTTTGCTTTTCTAAGTCTAATAGGGACAACTGGGTAGTCGAGTTATTATCCCACACAAATGCAAAATAGCCCTGAAACGGTGCCTTCTGGGTGGTGGTATCCGCTGAGAATAAATAACAACAGTCTTCTCCTTCGGGTGAAGCGTTACTTATTCACAATATGAGATGTAACTTAAACGATGCTGCTATTGCAAATTTGCTAATCTATAATTGGCTGTGTATAAATGATGCAAGTGCACTAAAATATACATAGAATATGGTCTATAAATTATTTAGTTGATTTTTTTTTGAAAATGCTGATGAAAGTGCAGATGGAATGTTTCGGTGCCTAAAAAATTCAAAGTAATTTACGATTGGATTGGAAAAGGCTATCTAATTTCAGTGCAGACAATGTAAATTGTAATTTTTAATAAATCCTTATTCCAAAATATTAAGCAATTAAATGAAGACATAATTAAAACTACCATGCTCACATTACTCATAATTTAGCTAAATATGCTTAAGGTAATTTATATACTGATATAGAAAATATTGTTTTAAAAATATATGGTCATTTTTCTGTTTCAGCTAAAAGAGATAACCTTAAAGAATTTCACGAGTTTGCCGAAACAGAGTTTAAGGAAATTTTAAGGCACGTACCAACCAGATGGATTTCTTTACAACCATGTACAGAACTAATTTTGTTTTCATGGAAGGCTTTGAGCAAACAAATCAAAAGAATGTTCCAAACAGCTTTTTAAAATCCTTCAAATTCATAGAGGTCCCTATAATTATAGAATATTTTCTTTTCTCAACGTATGCGATCAAAATAATTTGCAAAGCAATAAAAGAGCTTGAAAAGAATGAAACGTGTGCCAGTGATATTTTTTACATAATGAATGATCTAAAAGATTCACTGAAGAATCGTCTAGATCAAGAATTTTTTGGGTATCAAATTCATCAGCATTTTCAGAAATTAGACCCTGTAGTTAAAAGTGCAGTAATAAATAATTTCAAAGCATTTTATACTGCATTGAAATATTTAGGAAAGAAATTTAATTTTAATGAAATACCCCTTTTTTGAAACTCAGAAAATTAAGCTTTAAAAATGGTCATCATAACTATGACTCATTTGAATATTTTAAATTAATAGAAAAACTAAAGTTGGATATGAATATTATTTGATGAGGTTTTAGTACTGAAAACAAATCAAACTGTGTCAACCTCTGAAAAATTTAAAGCTTGTTCGAGTACTTGGAGTCAATGGTATTTAATTTTGAAGTGTTGATTTTAAGCTTTCAAATATTTTCAAGGTCATTTCGTATGAAATGGCCAAGGATTCGGCCAATTCAGAATGGATTTTTAGTGTAATGAACTCAAAGTGGAAGGATGGGCGAAATAGATGTTCAGTTTCACATAAAAAGCAAACTAATGATCTACTTCAATTTTAAAGATAATTGTTTAGATTTTTCTGAGAAAATTAAAAATGATGTTCAAGTTCTTAAGGCTGTTCGAAGTAGTACAAAATATGTTCAGCGTGAATGATTTCTAGCTATTAAACCAGTACTTTTTTTTTTTTCACCTACCTAAAATTACTTTAGCTTGACGTCAATTAATGCACTAAAATTGCATTAAAATATTTGGATCAATTCATGCTTTCTGTATCATCCATATTGTTCATTATCCTTATACAAAGGGTACTAGGAAAGTTTTGCAATACAGCTTTGTTTATTTAATTTTTTCAAAGTAATTTCCTCTACATTCAATACACCTCTCCATCCTCCGAAACCAATCTTTAAACCAGTTCTGCCAAGTTTCACTAGGGAGTAAAGCACACTCGTCCCAAGCCCGTAGAAGGTCCTCATCACTGGAAAACCGCCTCCCTTTTAGCTTCATTTTCACATGCGGGAACAGTGCAAAGTCGCAGGGAGCAAGGTCTGAACTGTAGGGAGGGTGCTTGAGAAGTTTCAGTCCTGTCGTGGTCAAATATTCGGTGCAGGCTTTGGCGTGATGACCTGGAGCATTATCGTGATGGAGGTACCAGGTGTCCATTCTTGACTTTGGCCGCAGGTTCTTCATAGATCCAATGACTTTAGGCAGGCATTGTTCAGTATACCGCTTAGCTGTGACTGTCTTCTGCGTGTCCAAAACGATGTGTTCCACAATTCCACTCGATTTGAAAAATACAGCTATCATTTTCTTCTTTACAGATCGGGATTTTCTGACAATTACGGGTGTGTCGTCATCATCAAAGACCCAAACTTTGTTTTGAGCCTTGGTCGGCAGAACGTAATAGTACAGCCAAGTCTCGTCACCTGTCACGATGTTGTTCACATACCGAGATTGTCCCTTATCAAACTTTTTTAACATCTCCCGGCACCAAGTCACACATCGTGTCATCTGCTCTTCAGTCAGTTGATGCGGCACCCAGAGAGAACAAAGTTTCTTCACGTGCAAATGATCTTGCAGAATCGAACGAATTGCTGGTGCATTTAGGCCCAAAGTATCCTCTATCTGTTGGTAGGTCACTCGCCTGTTTTCGTCAAGAATTTTCCTCACAGCAGTAACGTTTTCCTCCGTAACTGACGTTCGTGGCCTTCCCGGCCTCTCAGAATCCTCCAGAGTGAAATTTCCCCTTTGGAATTCTTTCTCTATACCACCTGAATATCGTTGTACGATGTGGACAATCATCATCTAGTGCAAGAGTCATTTCTTCTAAGCACTGGTCTATGGTTAAACCACCCACGAAATTATACCGCAAAACTGTCCTTATCTCATTTCGTGACAGGCGCCTCCGTAGCCAGGTGGGAAGGAGCAGCAGTGCATAGCACACGCTTCTTGATTAGACCGGGGTTCGAGCCCGTCACCACCAAATACGAAGGATGCGGAAAGGTCACGAAATGACCACCGCATATCCCGGAGCAATATGGCCTTAGTTGCTAATGCTCCTAAAAATCAAATAACAAACAAACTCATTTCGTGACCACGATGCCATCGCAAGCACTTTACACTCTCACTACTAATGAATAACTGAGCCCATCGACTTGGCGCGGCGGCTACTATGCACGTATGAACATGCAGCTTCCTGTGATTCATTGTTGCGTCATATTGCAAAACTTTCCTAGTACCCTTTGTATATCAATCCATATCCTTCTCCATAGAAAGCCATGGTTTGCCATTAAATATTTTAAATTCTAAATTAAACTAAAATTTGCAAATTTTTATGAAAACTAATTTTTAAACCAAAATCTAAAAAGTATAAACTAAATTTTTAATTATTAACTAAAAAAATCATTAAATTTTCCTTTTTTGGGGTGGAGTGAGAGTTCGAGAGTGGTAGCATTAATTATTTTTGAGTGTCCTTGAATCCAGTCATAGAAATCTGGCAACCCTAGTTACAACCTCAAGCCTGCCTGTCTTAGGGTGTTTTCCTCCCCCCTTCCTGATGTTTTAAAATAGGAAAACAACTTCTACTGCCACTACCAATTAGACTCGTTAGAAGTCGTTTTCCTATTTTAAAAAAAGCAGAGGGGGGGGGCTAAACATCCTAAGACAGGCAGTCTGGAGGGTGTACCCGTAAGTAAATTTCAGCTACAAAAACACAGCTACAAGGATTCAAATAATCTGCTTTTAATAATGAGAAAAAACTAATCAATACATCGTTATCAACTTCTACTGCCACCATCAATAACACACACACACATACACACAGTTTATTGAGAATGCAGGGAGAAACGAGTTTGCCATGGTTCTCGTGTTGGCTTTCTTTACCTTTGCCAGAATGCCTATTCTTAATTTTTTTTTATATTCTCAAAGAAAGGAACTACCAAGTTTTTTTTTTCCCTTTATTGGTTTCTTGCATTACATAAAATGGCTAGTGTGAAAAAAGTAGCTTATATTACACAAATATAAACTTTGCACAGTTGCAACAAACTATGCAATTTCTTTTGACAGCTGAATTTCTTATGCAATTTCTTTTGACAAATTAAAAATTACGCAAACATTTAATGGAAAGCAAGGCAAATCTTCCTTTAGTGAAGTATTGCATGTATACCAATGACAATGGAATAAGTGAAGAGCATCAAGAATTATCCTAGTGACATGCACATATACAAATACTGGCCCCATTTTTATGGAAATTAAAAGGACCAATAATATCTTGAGTGTTTTAACCCTCCCATCTATAAAGGATTATAATATAAAATAGCAGCTGAATGACATCTCCAGAAAAAAAAAAAGAAGTTCCAAATATGTTTTTGTACAGTTTAATAAAAACCAACTGCAATAGCAGAATTGATATTAATCAGTTGAACATGACCACTATTCACAGTCAACACATATTTGTGGTTGAGCATAGCTGTTCCCCCCCCCCCACCATAAGGCAATTATTGGCAATCTCAGACAAATCTGTATTGAGTTAGTAAACAAGGACTTATTACTAAAAATTTCCAGTTGCATATTATTTGATATTATTAATTGACATGAAGTAGTTTAATATCAATCCTAAATGAAAGTATTAAAACTGATTCACTCTTATTTAAGTATTACATTCAATTCAAGAAACACGGGTAAAGTACAGCTGGAACGGAAAAAAAAAAAAAAAAAAAAAACTGGTTAAAAGATTTTTTATTGCACTTTGCTCAAACTCTTGACAGAGAGCTCCTTATACAGTCATGAGCCTTGAGGACATTCACAGTCCATTGTGCACATTGTCCTCCTGTTGGGTGTGTTTGTGGGTCAATAGTCATTAACATTTTAGAGGCCTAATTAGCTTTGTTTGGAGGAAGTAAAGCATTCCCTCTTTGTTTCTTCAAACATTTCCAGCTGCCAAGTTTTTTTGTTAAAACAGTTTTAGAATGATAACACTACTGCAGAATCCAATTATTACATATACTCAGATGCAAATCTTTTTGGTCAACCACACACATATTTCATGATCAAAATTAACAAGTTATTTGGTTTTTTAGGAGCATTAGCAACTAAGGCCATATTGCTGCGGGAATATGCGGTGGTCATTCCCTGACCTTTCTGCATCCTCCGTATTTGGCGGTGAACAAAATTAACAGAAGATGTAGATTACCTGCAAAGTGAGTATGTGGTGGCAATCAGCAGAAAGTGGCTGTGAGTTTCATGAAACTAAGGAATAAAACTAGTAAAGGGGTTGTCAACTTCTTGACAGTGTGCCAAGTACACTCCAATATGGGGGGGGGTCTCTGATACTCGTGTCGGTTATGTTTGAAAGCCAGGATTGTAAGGAAGTTAGCTGTTGCCAATTTGCAAAACGTTTACAGAATAAGAGAATTTTAAATACACAAAGGGCTTCACTTTGAAATTAGAATATAGGTGTACCTGTTTTTCTGGAGACTCATGGCAACTTGTGACATTGAAGGTATCTAATGCTGCTATTGACACTGCTGTAGTAATTTGGTGGCAGATTCCCTTTTCAGTTTGAAGACAATTTCCATTATACCTGAAACTTATTTCTGAAATTCTTGAACAATGTTCAAGTAACTAAAATGTATGTGATCAAGAAACTTATCAATCATGAAATATTTATATCGCTGCAAAACTAAAATAAAAACATTCAAGTATTCATTTGAAATGCAGAAGACAGTATTTATGATTGAATACAGTGATTTTAACAGGCAGTGTTTTTAAACATGTGGAAGTATTAGCCATCTTAATTTCCAAGGATGTCATAAAAGTAAGGGAATCAACTTTTTTTATATATATATATATATATATAATACCAGCTCTAATAATCATGCTGAAACCTGTTACTGAAAAGAACTTAAACAATCAGTTGTATGACTTTAAATGAGTCATTACCTTTGCAGGTTATTACTAATTAAGAGAACTACAATTTAGACAGTATCACATTCTAGATCCTCAACCTATGACCTGCAAAAACATTTTGTTGATTCACTAGAGAAAGTCACTAATTTTTTTTTTTTTTTTTTTATAAAAATAGTCTACTAAAAACCCTTATGTAAAATAAAAAAATTGTGTTATAAATTTTTTTATATAACTATGTAATTTGTACAAATTCTATATTATAATATAAGAATCGTTACATGTACAGATAAAAATTTTTTGAATACTACTCCATTAGCTGAAAATCCAGGATCAAATTGACAAAAACTGCCTCCTATAAAAAAAAAAAAAAATCTTTGGTGACCCATCATTCTTGATCATATAACAGTTCCTTGGTTCCATGCACAGGATTGCCTGGCCAGGATGTCCAGGCAAGTAAGAAAAGGTAGATGACATCATAAGAGAGCAATTAACTCCCAACCGGTCAGTCAAAAGACCCAGTAACCTGCCTTACACTAAAGGATCAGTTCTCTTGCGATTATGTATATTGATTTTAAACCAAGTAAAAAAAATAAATATATTCTGTATAGTTGCAACTACATACTTTTCTGTGTTTCTTTTTAAATAAAGGGACATACAGTTGAACTTGGTTATAATGAGCAACTCATTATAATGGAAATAACGAGATCGCGGCTGTAATGAGAAAAGCATATATGATTTTAATTTACACGTATTCCCATACAATTGCTCACAGTTATGAGCGTACTACACTGATATACCATACAAATTTCGGTAACAATGCAAACATTAATTGCTCGGGTAGCTGAAAAACGGGGCTATACAATAGTGCAATGGTGTTACGCTCGTCACATTACCCTATTTACAGATTGTCTTGTATTCACTGAACCATAAATTTATTTTTGGACTTAGGAATTTTGGAAATGGGACTTCAGAACTTTATATGCAGATCAGTGCAAGGTTACAAATGTTGATGAAGCATTGCCTCAACAGTTCACTACACAAAGAAGTGCTAAATTTTCAATAGATGGTCCGATCTTGAAGACTTAAGTGGAAAAATCTGCTAAACAATTTGGACGTGATGATTTTGTATGTAACAACGGTTGGCTGGATAGATTTAAAAACCAAATAAGCATATTAATACAAATAATATGTAGGTATATACTAATATTATATTATTTTTCTCTCTCTAATATTTCTTTCATTTTTTTTGAATCTTTTTATCAAGTTATTGAGAATTAAAAAAAAATATATATATACAGGAGGTAGATTTAACTCAATCACTGATATAGTGAGTAATGGTTATAATGAGGAAATTTTGTCGGTCCCTTGATGCTCATTATAACCAAGTTCAACTGTACCAAGAAACAGATAGTAGAACATGCTTTTATTGTTTTGCATCCTCTGGCAGCAAGTTTGTGTGCTTATCATAGCTGTTTAAAACTAATCTATAACACTGTGATTATGGTTGGGGGGGAAGAAAAAGGTATTTTTTTCAACTCCACCATGCACTTTGATTTTATAGAACAGTTTTCTGAATCAATTTTGAGAGCATTCTTAAATTTAGGGTAGTTAGTAGAATAGTCACAATTCTAATTAGTGAAAGAGCAAATGACTATTATAACATTCATTGTTGGCTTTTCCGACTGCCTTTTAGACCTGCGATTGAGTAAATCTGGACTGAAAACAGCAGCTTTCTTCTCACTATGATTGAATTATTCAGCCGGGTGAATGCTGCTTGACAAAAATATCTAGTTTTTCTTGTCAAATT